>NW_027436802.1:0-245796 GCF_047716275.1 Strix uralensis | reverse complement strand
TTCCCCAGTGCTCTGTAAGCTCTCCAGGACAACAGCAAATCTGGGGCTCTGTGCTTTCTTTCGTTCTGAACAAGTGTTAGTGTTTTCTGCACAAAAGCGATTCTGCGAAGCAATGTGAACAGGCAAACAGAAGATGCTAGCAGGGAAATCTCTGCCTGCCTTTCCCCAGTGCTCTGCAAGCTCTCCAGGACAACATAAAATCTGGGGCTCTGTGCTTTCTTTCGTTCTGAACAAGTGTTACTGTTTTCTGCACAAAAGCGATTCTGCGAAGCAATGTGAAAAGGCACAGAAAAGGTGCTAGCAGGGAATTCTCTGCCTGCCTTTCCCCAGAGCTCAGCAAGCTCTCCAGGACAACAGCAAATCTGGGGCTCTGTGCTTTCTTTCGTTCTGAACAAGTGTTACTGTTTTCTGCACAAAAGTGATTCTGCGAAGCAATGTGAACACTTGTGCTTCCAGGCACAGAGAAGGTGCTAGCAGGGAATTCTCTGCCTGCCTTTCCCCACTACTCTGCAAGCTCTCCAGGACAACAGCAAATCTGGGGCTCTGTGCTTTCTTTCGTTCTGAACAAGTGTTAGTGTTTTCTGCACAAAAGCGATTCAGCGAAGCAATGTGAACAGGCACAAAGAAGGTGCTAGCAGGGAATTCTCTGCCTGCCTTTCCCCAGTGCTCTGCAAGATCACCAGGACAACATAGAATCTGGGGCTCTGTGCTTTCTTTCGTTCTGAACAAGTGTTACTGTTTTCTGCACAAAAGGGATTCTTGCGAAGCAATGTGAACAGGCACAGAAAAGGTGCTAGCAGGGAATTCTCTGCCTGCCTTTCCCCAGTGCTCTGCAAGATCACCAGGACAACAGCAAATCTGGGGCTCTGTGCTGTCTTTCGTTCTGAACAAGTGTTAGTGTTTTCTGCACAAAAGCGATTCAGCGAAGCAATGTGAACAGGCACAGAGAAGGTGCTAGCAGGGAATTCTCTGCCTGCCTTTCCCCAGAGCTCAGCAAGGTCTCCAGGACAACAGCAAATCTGGGGCTCTGTGCTTTCTTTCGTTCTGAACAAGTGTTACTGTTTTCTGCACAAAAGCGATTCTGCGAAGCAATGTGAACAGGTACAGAGAAGGTGCTAGCAGGGAATTCTCTGCCTGCCTTTCCCCAGTGCTCTGCAAGCTCTCCAGGACAACATAAAATCTGGGGCTCTGTGCTTTCTTTCGTTCTGAACAAGTGTTACTGTTTTCTGCACAAAAGCGATTCTGCGAAGCAATGTGAAAAGGCACAGAAAAGGTGCTAGCAGGGAATTCTCTGCCTGCCTTTCCCCAGTGCTCTGCAAGCTCTCCAGCACAACAGCAAATCTGTGGCTCTGTGCTTTCTTTCGTTCTGAACAAGTGTTACTGTTTTCTGCACAAAAGCGATTCTGCGAAGCATTCTGAACACTTGTGCTTCCCAGGCACAGAGAAGGTGCTAGCAGGGAATTCTCTGCCTGCCTTTCCCCAGAGCTCAGCAAGCTCTCCAGGACAACAGCAAATCTGGGGCTCTGTGCTTTCTTTCGTTCTGAACAAGTGTTACTGTTTTCTGCACAAAAGCGATTCTGCGAAGCAATGTGAACACTTCTGCTTCCAGGCACAGAGAAGGTGCTAGCAGGGAATTCTCTGCCTGCCTTTCCCCACTACTCTGCAAGCTCTCCAGGACAACAGCAAATCTGGGGCTCTGTGCTTTCTTTCGTTCTGAACAAGTGTTAGTGTTTTCTGCACAAAAGCGATTCAGCGAAGCAATGTGAACAGGCACAAAGAAGGTGCTAGCAGGGAATTCTCTGCCTGCCTTTCCCCAGTGCTCTGCAAGATCACCAGGACAACATAGAATCTGGGGCTCTGTGCTTTCTTTCGTTCTGAACAAGTGTTACTGTTTTCTGCACAAAAGGGATTCTTGCGAAGCAATGTGAACAGGCACAGAAAAGGTGCTAGCAGGGAATTCTCTGCCTGCCTTTCCCCAGTGCTCTGCAAGATCACCAGGACAACAGCAAATCTGGGGCTCTGTGCTTTCTTTCGTTCTGAACAAGTGTTAGTGTTTTCTGCACAAAAGCGATTCAGCGAAGCAATGTGAACAGGCACAGAGAAGGTGCTAGCAGGGAATTCTCTGCCTGCCTTTCCCCAGAGCTCAGCAAGGTCTCCAGGACAACAGCAAATCTGGGGCTCTGTGCTTTCTTTCGTTCTGAACAAGTGTTACTGTTTTCTGCACAAAAGCGATTCTGCGAAGCAATGTGAACAGGTACAGAGAAGGTGCTAGCAGGGAATTCTCTGCCTGCCTTTCCCCAGTGCTCTGCAAGCTCTCCAGGACAACATAAAATCTGGGGCTCTGTGCTTTCTTTCGTTCTGAACAAGTGTTACTGTTGTCTGCACAAAAGCGATTCTGCGAAGCAATGTGAACACTTGTGCTTCCCAGGCACAGAGATGGTGCTAGCAGGGAATTCTCTGCCTGCTTTTCCCCAGTGCTCTGCAAGCTCTCCAGGACAACATAGAATCTCGGGCTCTGTGCTTTCTTTTGTTCTGAACCAGTGTTAGTGTTTTCTGCACAAAAGCGATTCTGCGAAGCAATGTGAACAGGCACAGAGAAGGTGCTAGCAGGGAATTCTCTGCCTGCCTTTCCCCAGTGCTCTGCAAGCTCTCCAGGACAACATAGAATCTGGGGCTCTGTGCTTTCTTTCGTTCTGAACAAGTGTTACTGTTTTCTGCACAAAAGCGATTCTGCGAAGCAATGTGAACAGGCACAGAGAAGGTGCTAGCAGGGAATTCTCTGCCTGCCTTTCCCCAGTGCTCTGCAAGATCACCAGGACAACATAGAATCTGGGGCTCTGTGCTTCCTTTCGTTCTGAACAAGTGTTACTGTTTTCTGCACAAAAGCGATTCTGCGAAGCAATGTGAACACTTGTGCTTCCCAGGCACAGAGAAGGTGCTAGCAGGGAATTCTCTGCCTGCCTTTCCCCAGTGCTCTGCAAGCTCTCCAGGACAACAGCAAATCTGGGGCTCTGTGCTTTCTTTCGTTCTGAACAAGTGTTACTGTTTTCTGCACAAAAGCGATTCTGCGAAGCAATGTGAACAGGCACAGAGAAGGTGCTAGCAGGGAATTCTCTGCCTGCCTTTCCCCAGTGCTCTGCAAGCTCTCCAGGACAACATAAAATCTGGGGCTCTGTGCTTTCTTTCGTTCTGAACAAGTGTTACTGTTTTCTGCACAAAAGCGATTCTGCGAAGCAATGTGAACAGGCACAGAGAAGGTGCTAGCAGGGAATTCTCTGCATGCCTTTCCCCAGTGCTCTGCAAGCTCTCCAGGACAACAGCAAATCTGGGGCTCTGTGCTTTCTTTTGTTCTGAACAAGTGTTAGTGTTTTCTGCACAAAAGCGATTATGCGAAGCAATGTGAACAGGCACAGAGAAGGTGCTAGCAGGGAATTCTCTGCCTGCCTTTCCCCAGTGCTCTGCAAGATCACCAGGACAACATAGAATCTGGGGCTCTGTGCTTTCTTTCGTTCTGAACAAGTGTTACTGTTTTCTGCACAAAAGCGATTCTGCGAAGCAATGTGAACACTTGTGCTTCCCAGGCACAGAGAAGGTGCTAGCAGGGAATTCTCTGCCTGCCTTTCCCCAGTGCTCTGCAAGCTCTCCAGGACAACAGCAAATCTGGGGCTCTGTGCTTTCTTTTGTTCTGAACAAGTGTTACTGTTTTCTGCACAAAAGCGATTCTGACAAGCAATGTGAACACTTCTGCTTCCAGGCACAGAGAAGGTGCTAGTAGGGAATTCTCTGCCTGCCTTTCCCCAGAGCTCAGCAAGCTCTCCAGGACAACAGCAAATCTGGGGCTCTGTGCTTTCTTTTGTTCTGAACAAGTGTTACTGTTTTCTGCACAAAAGCGATTCTGCGAAGCAATGTGAACAGGCACAGGGAAGGTGCTAGCAGGGAATTCTCTGCCTGCCTTTCCCCAGTGCTCTGCAAGCTCTCCAGGACAACATAAAATCTGGGGCTCTGTGCTTTCTTTCGTTCTGAACAAGTGTTACTGTTTTCTGCACAAAAGCGATTCTGCGAAGCAATGTGAACACTTGTGCTTCCCAGGCACAGAGAAGGTGCTAGCAGGGAATTCTCTGCCTGCCTTTCCCCAGTGCTCTGCAAGCTCTCCAGGACAACATAAAATCTGGGGCTCTGTGCTTTCTTTCGTTCTGAACAAGTGTTACTGTTTTCTGCACAAAAGCGATTCTGCGAAGCAATGTGAACACTTGTGCTTCCCAGGCACAGAGAAGGTGTTAGCAGGGAATTCTCTGCCTGCCTTTCCCCAGTGCTCTGCAAGCTCTCCAGGACAACATAAAATCTGGGGCTCTGTGCTTTCTTTCGTTCTGAACAAGTGTTACTGTTTTCTGCACAAAAGCGATTCTGCGAAGCAATGTGAACACTTGTGCTTCCCAGGCACAGAGAAGGTGCTAGCAGGGAATTCTCTGCCTGCCTTTCCCCAGTGCTCTGCAAGCTCTCCAGGACAACATAAAATCTGGGGCTCTGTGCTTTCTTTCGTTCTGAACAAGTGTTACTGTTTTCTGCACAAAAGCGATTCTGCGAAGCAATGTGAACACTTCTGCTTCCCAGGCACAGAGAAGGTGCTAGCAGGGAATTCTCTGCCTGCCTTTCCCCAGTGCTCTGCAAGCTCTCCAGGACAACATAAAATCTGGGGCTCTGTGCTTTCTTTCGTTCTGAACAAGTGTTACTGTTTTCTGCACAAAAGCGATTCTGCGAAGCAATGTGAACACTTGTGCTTCCCAGGCACAGAGAAGGTGCTAGCAGGGAATTCTCTGCCTGCCTTTCCCCAGTGCTCTGCAAGCTCTCCAGGACAACATAAAATCTGGGGCTCTGTGCTTTCTTTCGTTCTGAACAAGTGTTACTGTTTTCTGCACAAAAGCGATTCTGAGAAGCAATGTGAACAGGCACAGAGAAGGTGCTAGCAGGGAATTCTCTGCCTGCCTTTCCCCAGTGCTCTGCAAGCTCTCCAGGACAACATAAAATCTGGGGCTCTGTGCTTTCTTTCGTTCTGAACAAGTGTTACTGTTTTCTGCACAAAAGCGATTCTGCGAAGCAATGTGAACACTTGTGCTTCCCAGGCACAGAGAAGGTGCTAGCAGGGAATTCTCTGCCTGCCTTTCCCCAGTGCTCTGCAAGCTCTCCAGGACAACATAAAATCTGGGGCTCTGTGCTTTCTTTCGTTCTGAACAAGTGTTAGTGTTTTCTGCACAAAAGCGATTTTGCGAAGCAATGTGAACACTTCTGCTTCCAAGGCACAGAGAAGGTGCTAGCAAGGAATTCTCTGCCTGCCTTTCCCCAGTGCTCTGCAAGCTCTCCAGGACAACAGCAAATCTGGGGCTCTGTGCTTTCTTTCGTTCTGAACAAGTGTTACTGTTTTCTGCACAAAAGCGATTCTGCGAAGCAATGTGAACAGGCACAGAGAAGGTGCTAGCAGGGAATTCTCTGCCTGCCTTTCCCCAGTGCTCTGCAAGCTCTCCAGGACAACATAAAATCTGGGGCTCTGTGCTTTCTTTCGTTCTGAACAAGTGTTACTGTTTTCTGCACAAAAGCGATTCTGCGAAGCAATGTGAACACTTGTGCTTCCCAGGCACAGAGAAGGTGCTAGCAGGGAATTCTCTGCCTGCCTTTCCCCAGTGCTCTGCAAGCTCTCCAGGACAACATAAAATCTGGGGCTCTGTGCTTTCTTTCGTTCTGAACAAGTGTTACTGTTTTCTGCACAAAAGCGATTCTGCGAAGCAATGTGAACAGGCACAGAGAAGGTGCTAGCAGGGAATTCTCTGCCTGCCTTTCCCCAGTGCTCTGCAAGCTCTCCAGGACAACATAAAATCTGGGGCTCTGTGCTTTCTTTCGTTCTGAACAAGTGTTACTGTTTTCTGCACAAAAGCGATTCTGCGAAGCAATGTGAACACTTGTGTTTCCCAGGCACTGAGAAGGTGCTAGCAGGGAATTCTCTGCCTGCCTTTCCCCAGTGCTCTGCAAGCTCTCCAGGACAACATAAAATCTGGGGCTCTGTGCTTTCTTTCGTTCTGAACAAGTGTTACTGTTTTCTGCACAAAAGCGATTCTGCGAAGCAATGTGAACACTTGTGCTTCCCAGGCACAGAGAAGGTGCTAGCAGGGAATTCTCTGCCTGCCTTTCCCCAGTGCTCTGCAAGCTCTCCAGGACAACATAAAATCTGGGGCTCTGTGCTTTCTTTCGTTCTGAACAAGTGTTACTGTTTTCTGCACAAAAGCGATTCTGCGAAGCAATGTGAACACTTGTGCTTCCCAGGCACAGAGAAGGTGCTAGCAGGGAATTCTCTGCCTGCCTTTCCCCAGTGCTCTGCAAGCTCTCCAGGACAACAGCAAATCTGGGGCTCTGTGCTTTCTTTCGTTCTGAACAAGTGTTACTGTTTTCTGCACAAAAGCGATTCTGCGAAGCAATGTGAACAGGCACAGAGAAGGTGCTAGCAGGGAATTCTCTGCCTGCCTTTCCCCAGTGCTCTGCAAGCTCTCCAGGACAACATAAAATCTGGGGCTCTGTGCTTTCTTTCGTTCTGAACAAGTGTTACTGTTTTCTGCACAAAAGCGATTCTGAGAAGCAATGTGAACAGGCACAGAGAAGGTGCTAGCAGGGAATTCTCTGCATGCCTTTCCCCAGTGCTCTGCAAGCTCTCCAGGACAACAGCAAATCTGGGGCTCTGTGCTTTCTTTTGTTCTGAACAAGTGTTAGTGTTTTCTGCACAAAAGCGATTATGCGAAGCAATGTGAACAGGCACAGAGAAGGTGCTAGCAGGGAATTCTCTGCCTGCCTTTCCCCAGTGCTCTGCAAGATCACCAGGACAACATAGAATCTGGGGCTCTGTGCTTTCTTTCGTTCTGAACAAGTGTTACTGTTTTCTGCACAAAAGCGATTCTGCGAAGCAATGTGAACACTTGTGCTTCCCAGGCACAGAGAAGGTGCTAGCAGGGAATTCTCTGCCTGCCTTTCCCCAGTGCTCTGCAAGCTCTCCAGGACAACAGCAAATCTGGGGCTCTGTGCTTTCTTTTGTTCTGAACAAGTGTTACTGTTTTCTGCACAAAAGCGATTCTGCGAAGCAATGTGAACAGGCACAGAGAAGGTGCTAGCAGGGAATTCTCTGCCTGCCTTTCCCCAGTGCTCTGCAAGCTCTCCAGGACAACATAAAATATGGGGCTCTGTGCTGTCTTTCGTTCTGAACAAGTGTTACTGTTTTCTGCACAAAAGCGATTCTGACAAGCAATGTGAACACTTCTGCTTCCAGGCACAGAGAAGGTGCTAGTAGGGAATTCTCTGCCTGCCTTTCCCCAGAGCTCAGCAAGCTCTCCAGGACAACAGCAAATCTGGGGCTCTGTGCTTTCTTTTGTTCTGAACAAGTGTTACTGTTTTCTGCACAAAAGCGATTCTGCGAAGCAATGTGAACAGGCACAGGGAAGGTGCTAGCAGGGAATTCTCTGCCTGCCTTTCCCCAGTGCTCTGCAAGCTCTCCAGGACAACATAAAATCTGGGGCTCTGTGCTTTCTTTCGTTCTGAACAAGTGTTACTGTTTTCTGCACAAAAGCGATTCTGCGAAGCAATGTGAACACTTGTGCTTCCCAGGCACAGAGAAGGTGCTAGCAGGGAATTCTCTGCCTGCCTTTCCCCAGTGCTCTGCAAGCTCTCCAGGACAACATAAAATCTGGGGCTCTGTGCTTTCTTTCGTTCTGAACAAGTGTTACTGTTTTCTGCACAAAAGCGATTCTGCGAAGCAATGTGAACACTTGTGCTTCCCAGGCACAGAGAAGGTGTTAGCAGGGAATTCTCTGCCTGCCTTTCCCCAGTGCTCTGCAAGCTCTCCAGGACAACATAAAATCTGGGGCTCTGTGCTTTCTTTCGTTCTGAACAAGTGTTACTGTTTTCTGCACAAAAGCGATTCTGCGAAGCAATGTGAACACTTGTGCTTCCCAGGCACAGAGAAGGTGCTAGCAGGGAATTCTCTGCCTGCCTTTCCCCAGTGCTCTGCAAGCTCTCCAGGACAACATAAAATCTGGGGCTCTGTGCTTTCTTTCGTTCTGAACAAGTGTTACTGTTTTCTGCACAAAAGCGATTTTGCGAAGCAATGTGAACACTTGTGCTTCCCAGGCACAGAGAAGGTGCTAGCAGGGAATTCTCTGCCTGCCTTTCCCCAGTGCTCTGCAAGCTCTCCAGGACAACATAAAATCTGGGGCTCTGTGCTTTCTTTTGTTCTGAACAGGTGTTACTGTTTTCTGCACAAAAGCGATTCTGCGAAGCAATGTGAACACTTGTGCTTCCCAGGCACAGAGAAGGTGCTAGCAGGGAATTCTCTGCCTGCCTTTCCCCAGTGCTCTGCAAGCTCTCCAGGACAACATAAAATCTGGGGCTCTGTGCTTTCTTTCATTCTGAACAAGTGTTACTGTTTTCTGCACAAAAGCGATTCTGCGAAGCAATGTGAACACTTGTGCTTCCCAGGCACAGAGAAGGTGCTAGCAGGGAATTCTCTGCCTGCCTTTCCCCAGTGCTCTGCAAGCTCTCCAGGACAACATAAAATCTGGGGCTCTGTGCTTTCTTTCGTTCTGAACAAGTGTTACTGTTTTCTGCACAAAAGCGATTCTGCGAAGCAATGTGAACACTTCTGCTTCCCAGGCACACAGAAGGTGCTAGCAGGGAATTCTCTGCCTGCCTTTCCCCAGTGCTCTGCAAGCTCTCCAGGACAACATAAAATCTGGGGCTCTGTGCTTTCTTTCGTTCTGAACAAGTGTTACTGTTTTCTGCACAAAAGCGATTTTGCGAAGCAATGTGAACACTTGTGCTTCCCAGGCACAGAGAAGGTGCTAGCAGGGAATTCTCTGCCTGCCTTTCCCCAGTGCTCTGCAAGCTCTCCAGGACAACATAAAATCTGGGGCTCTGTGCTTTCTTTTGTTCTGAACAGGTGTTACTGTTTTCTGCACAAAAGCGATTCTGAGAAGCAATGTGAACAGGCACAGAGAAGGTGCTAGCAGGGAATTCTCTGCCTGCCTTTCCCCAGTGCTCTGCAAGCTCTCCAGGACAACATAAAATCTGGGGCTCTGTGCTTTCTTTCGTTCTGAACAAGTGTTACTGTTTTCTGCACAAAAGCGATTCTGCGAAGCAATGTGAACACTTGTGCTTCCCAGGCACAGAGAAGGTGCTAGCAGGGAATTCTCTGCCTGCCTTTCCCCAGTGCTCTGCAAGCTCTCCAGGACAACATAAAATCTGGGGCTCTGTGCTTTCTTTCGTTCTGAACAAGTGTTAGTGTTTTCTGCACAAAAGCGATTTTGCGAAGCAATGTGAACACTTCTGCTTCCAAGGCACAGAGAAGGTGCTAGCAAGGAATTCTCTGCCTGCCTTTCCCCAGTGCTCTGCAAGCTCTCCAGGACAACAGCAAATCTGGGGCTCTGTGCTTTCTTTCGTTCTGAACAAGTGTTACTGTTTTCTGCACAAAAGCGATTCTGCGAAGCAATGTGAACAGGCACAGAGAAGGTGCTAGCAGGGAATTCTCTGCCTGCCTTTCCCCAGTGCTCTGCAAGCTCTCCAGGACAACATAAAATCTGGGGCTCTGTGCTTTCTTTCGTTCTGAACAAGTGTTACTGTTTTCTGCACAAAAGCGATTCTGCGAAGCAATGTGAACACTTGTGTTTCCCAGGCACTGAGAAGGTGCTAGCAGGGAATTCTCTGCCTGCCTTTCCCCAGTGCTCTGCAAGCTCTCCAGGACAACATAAAATCTGGGGCTCTGTGCTTTCTTTCGTTCTGAACAAGTGTTACTGTTTTCTGCACAAAAGCGATTCTGCGAAGCAATGTGAACACTTGTGCTTCCCAGGCACAGAGAAGGTGCTAGCAGGGAATTCTCTGCCTGCCTTTCCCCAGTGCTCTGCAAGCTCTCCAGGACAACATAAAATCTGGGGCTCTGTGCTTTCTTTCGTTCTGAACAAGTGTTAATGTTTTCTGCACAAAAGCGATTCTGCGAAGCAATGTGAACACTTGTGCTTCCCAGGCACAGAGAAGGTGCTAGCAGGGAATTCTCTGCCTGCCTTTCCCCAGTGCTCTGCAAGCTCTCCAGGACAACATAAATTCTGGGGCTCTGTGCTTTCTTTCGTCTGAACAAGTGTTACTGTTTTCTGCACAAAAGCGATTCTGCGAAGCAATGTGAACAGGCACAGAGAAGGTGCTAGCAGGGAATTCTCTGCCTGCCTTTCCCCAGTGCTCTGCAAGCTCTCCAGGACAACATAAAATCTGGGGCTCTGTGCTTTCTTTCGTTCTGAACAAGTGTTACTGTTTTCTGCACAAAAGCGATTCTGCGAAGCAATGTGAACACTTGTGCTTCCCAGGCACAGAGAAGGTGCTAGCAGGGAATTCTCTGCCTGCCTTTCCCCAGTGCTCTGCAAGCTCTCCAGGACAACATAAAATCTGGGGCTCTGTGCTTTCTTTCGTTCTGAACAAGTGTTACTGTTTTCTGCACAAAAGCGATTCTGCGAAGCAATGTGAACACTTGTGCTTCCCAGGCACAGAGAAGGTGCTAGCAGGGAATTCTCTGCCTGCCTTTCCCCAGTGCTCTGCAAGCTCTCCAGGACAACATAAAATCTGGGGCTCTGTGCTTTCTTTCGTTCTGAACAAGTGTTACTGTTTTCTGCACAAAAGCGATTCTGCGAAGCAATGTGAACACTTCTGCTTCCCAGGCACAGAGAAGGTGCTAGCAGGGAATTCTCTGCCTGCCTTTCCCCAGTGCTCTGCAAGCTCTCCAGGACAACATAAAATCTGGGGCTCTGTGCTTTCTTTCGTTCTGAACAGGTGTTACTGTTTTCTGCACAAAAGCGATTCTGCGAAGCAATGTGAACACTTGTGCTTCCCAGGCACAGAGAAGGTGCTAGCAGGGAATTCTCTGCCTGCCTTTCCCCAGTGCTCTGCAAGCTCTCCAGGACAACATAAAATCTGGGGCTCTGTGCTTTCTTTCGTTCTGAACAAGTGTTACTGTTTTCTGCACAAAAGCGATTCTGCGAAGCAATGTGAACACTTGTGCTTCCCAGGCACAGAGAAGGTGCTAGCAGGGAATTCTCTGCCTGCCTTTCCCCAGTGCTCTGCAAGCTCTCCAGGACAACATAAAATCTGGGGCTCTGTGCTTTCTTTCGTTCTGAACAAGTGTTACTGTTTTCTGCACAAAAGCGATTCTGCGAAGCAATGTGAACACTTCTGCTTCCCAGGCACACAGAAGGTGCTAGCAGGGAATTCTCTGCCTGCCTTTCCCCAGTGCTCTGCAAGCTCTCCAGGACAACATAAAATCTGGGGCTCTGTGCTTTCTTTCGTTCTGAACAGGTGTTACTGTTTTCTGCACAAAAGCGATTCTGCGAAGCAATGTGAACAGGCACAGAGAAGGTGCTAGCAGGGAATTCTCTGCCTGCCTTTCCCTAGTGCTCTGCAAGCTCTCCAGGACAACATAAAATCTGGGGCTCTGTGCTTTCTTTCGTTCTGAACAAGTGTTACTGTTTTCTGCACAAAAGCGATTCTGCGAAGCAATGTGAACACTTGTGCTTCCCAGGCACAGAGAAGGTGCTAGCAGGGAATTCTCTGCCTGCCTTTCCCCAGTGCTCTGCAAGCTCTCCAGGACAACAGCAAATCTGGGGCTCTGTGCTTTCTTTCGTTCTGAACAAGTGTAACTGTTTTCTGCACAAAAGCGATTCTGCGAAGCAATGTGAACACTTGTGCTTCCCAGGCACAGAGAAGGTGCTAGCAGGGAATTCTCTGCCTGCCTTTCCCCAGTGCTCTGCAAGCTCTCCAGGACAACAGCAAATCTGGGGCTCTGTGCTTTCTTTCGTTCTGAACAAGTGTTAGTGTTTTCTGCACAAAAGCGATTCTGCGAAGCAATGTGAACACTTGTGCTTCCCAGGCACAGAGAAGGTGCTAGCAGGGAATTCTCTGCCTGCCTTTCCCCAGTGCTCTGCAAGCTCTCCAGGACAACATAAAATCTGGGGCTCTGTGCTTTCTTTCGTTCTGAACAAGTGTTACTGTTTTCTGCACAAAAGCGATTCTGCGAAGCAATGTGAACACTTGTGCTTCCCAGGCACAGAGAAGGTGCTAGCAGGGAATTCTCTGCCTGCCTTTCCCCAGTGCTCTGCAAGCTCTCCAGGACAACATAAAATCTGGGGCTCTGTGCTTTCTTTCGTTCTGAACAAGTGTTACTGTTTTCTGCACAAAAGCGATTCTGCGAAGCAATGTGAACACTTGTGCTTCCCAGGCACAGAGAAGGTGCTAGCAGGGAATTCTCTGCCTGCCTTTCCCCAGTGCTCTGCAAGCTCTCCAGGACAACATAAAATCTGGGGCTCTGTGCTTTCTTTCGTTCTGAACAAGTGTTACTGTTTTCTGCACAAAAGCGATTCTGCGAAGCAATGTGAACAGGCACAGAGAAGGTGCTAGCAGGGAATTCTCTGCCTGCCTTTCCCCAGTGCTCTGCAAGCTCTCCAGGACAACATAAAATCTGGGGCTCTGTGCTTTCTTTCGTTCTGAACAAGTGTTACTGTTTTCTGCACAAAAGCGATTCTGCGAAGCAATGTGAACACTTGTGCTTCCCAGGCACAGAGAAGGTGCTAGCAGGGAATTCTCTGCCTGCCTTTCCCCAGTGCTCTGCAAGCTCTCCAGGACAACATAAAATCTGGGGCTCTGTGCTTTCTTTCGTTCTGAACAAGTGTTACTGTTTTCTGCACAAAAGCGATTCTGCGAAGCAATGTGAACACTTGTGCTTCCCAGGCACAGAGAAGGTGCTAGCAGGGAATTCTCTGCCTGCCTTTCCCCAGTGCTCTGCAAGCTCTCCAGGACAACATAAAATCTGGGGCTCTGTGCTTTCTTTCGTTCTGAACAAGTGTTACTGTTTTCTGCACAAAAGCGATTCTGCGAAGCAATGTGAACACTTCTGCTTCCCAGGCACACAGAAGGTGCTAGCAGGGAATTCTCTGCCTGCCTTTCCCCAGTGCTCTGCAAGCTCTCCAGGACAACATAAATTCTGGGGCTCTGTGCTTTCTTTCGTTCTGAACAAGTGTTACTGTTTTCTGCACAAAAGCGATTCTGCGAAGCAATGTGAACAGGCACAGAGAAGGTGCTAGCAGGGAATTCTCTGCCTGCCTTTCCCCAGTGCTCTGCAAGCTCTCCAGGACAACATAAAATCTGGGGCTCTGTGCTTTCTTTCGTTCTGAACAGGTGTTACTGTTTTCTGCACAAAAGCGATTCTGCGAAGCAATGTGAACACTTGTGCTTCCCAGGCACAGAGAAGGTGCTAGCAGGGAATTCTCTGCCTGCCTTTCCCCAGTGCTCTGCAAGCTCTCCAGGACAACATAAAATCTGGGGCTCTGTGCTTTCTTTCGTTCTGAACAAGTGTTACTGTTTTCTGCACAAAAGCGATTCTGCGAAGCAATGTGAACACTTGTGCTTCCCAGGCACAGAGAAGGTGCTAGCAGGGAATTCTCTGCCTGCCTTTCCCCAGTGCTCTGCAAGCTCTCCAGGACAACATAAAATCTGGGGCTCTGTGCTTTCTTTCGTTCTGAACAAGTGTTACTGTTTTCTGCACAAAAGCGATTCTGCGAAGCAATGTGAACACTTGTGCTTCCCAGGCACAGAGAAGGTGCTAGCAGGGAATTCTCTGCCTGCCTTTCCCCAGTGCTCTGCAAGCTCTCCAGGACAACATAAATTCTGGGGCTCTGTGCTTTCTTTCGTTCTGAACAAGTGTTACTGTTTTCTGCACAAAAGCGATTCTGCGAAGCAATGTGAACACTTCTGCTTCCCAGGCACACAGAAGGTGCTAGCAGGGAATTCTCTGCCTGCCTTTCCCCAGTGCTCTGCAAGCTCTCCAGGACAACATAAAATCTGGGGCTCTGTGCTTTCTTTCGTTCTGAACAAGTGTTACTGTTTTCTGCACAAAAGCGATTCTGCGAAGCAATGTGAACAGGCACAGAGAAGGTGCTAGCAGGGAATTCTCTGCCTGCCTTTCCCTAGTGCTCTGCAAGCTCTCCAGGACAACATAAAATCTGGGGCTCTGTGCTTTCTTTCGTTCTGAACAAGTGTTACTGTTTTCTGCACAAAAGCGATTCTGCGAAGCAATGTGAACACTTGTGCTTCCCAGGCACAGAGAAGGTGCTAGCAGGGAATTCTCTGCCTGCCTTTCCCCAGTGCTCTGCAAGCTCTCCAGGACAACAGCAAATCTGGGGCTCTGTGCTTTCTTTCGTTCTGAACAAGTGTTACTGTTTTCTGCACAAAAGCGATTCTGCGAAGCAATGTGAACACTTGTGCTTCCCAGGCACAGAGAAGGTGCTAGCAGGGAATTCTCTGCCTGCCTTTCCCCAGTGCTCTGCAAGCTCTCCAGGACAACATAAAATCTGGGGCTCTGTGCTTTCTTTCGTTCTGAACAAGTGTTACTGTTTTCTGCACAAAAGCGATTCTGCGAAGCAATGTGAACACTTGTGCTTCCCAGGCACAGAGAAGGTGCTAGCAGGGAATTCTCTGCCTGCCTTTCCCCAGTGCTCTGCAAGCTCTCCAGGACAACATAAAATCTGGGGCTCTGTGCTTTCTTTCGTTCTGAACAAGTGTTACTGTTTTCTGCACAAAAGCGATTCTGCGAAGCAATGTGAACACTTGTGTTTCCCAGGCACTGAGAAGGTGCTAGCAGGGAATTCTCTGCCTGCCTTTCCCCAGTGCTCTGCAAGCTCTCCAGGACAACATAAAATCTGGGGCTCTGTGCTTTCTTTCGTTCTGAACAAGTGTTACTGTTTTCTGCACAAAAGCGATTCTGCGAAGCAATGTGAACACTTGTGCTTCCCAGGCACAGAGAAGGTGCTAGCAGGGAATTCTCTGCCTGCCTTTCCCCAGTGCTCTGCAAGCTCTCCAGGACAACATAAAATCTGGGGCTCTGTGCTTTCTTTCGTTCTGAACAAGTGTTACTGTTTTCTGCACAAAAGCGATTCTGCGAAGCAATGTGAACACTTCTGCTTCCCAGGCACACAGAAGGCGCTAGCAGGGAATTCTCTGCCTGCCTTTCCCCAGTGCTCTGCAAGCTCTCCAGGACAACATAAAATCTGGGGCTCTGTGCTTTCTTTCGTTCTGAACAAGTGTTACTGTTTTCTGCACAAAAGCGATTCTGCGAAGCAATGTGAACACTTGTGCTTCCCAGGCACAGAGAAGGTGCTAGCAGGGAATTCTCTGCCTGCCTTTCCCCAGTGCTCTGCAAGCTCTCCAGGACAACATAAAATCTGGGGCTCTGTGCTTTCTTTCGTTCTGAACAAGTGTTACTGTTTTCTGCACAAAAGCGATTCTGCGAAGCAATGTGAACAGGCACAGAGAAGGTGCTAGCAGGGAATTCTCTGCCTGCCTTTCCCCAGTGCTCTGCAAGCTCTCCAGGACAACATAAAATCTGGGGCTCTGTGCTTTCTTTCGTTCTGAACAAGTGTTACTGTTTTCTGCACAAAAGCGATTCTGCGAAGCAATGTGAACACTTGTGCTTCCCAGGCACAGAGAAGGTGCTAGCAGGGAATTCTCTGCCTGCCTTTCCCCAGTGCTCTGCAAGCTCTCCAGGACAACAGCAAATCTGGGGCTCTGTGCTTTCTTTCGTTCTGAACAAGTGTTACTGTTTTCTGCACAAAAGCGATTCTGCGAAGCAATGTGAACACTTGTGCTTCCCAGGCACACAGAAGGTGCTAGCAGGGAATTCTCTGCCTGCCTTTCCCCAGTGCTCTGCAAGCTCTCCAGGACAACATAAAATCTGGGGCTCTGTGCTTTCTTTCGTTCTGAACAAGTGTTACTGTTTTCTGCACAAAAGCGATTCTGCGAAGCAATGTGAACACTTCTGCTTCCCAGGCACACAGAAGGTGCTAGCAGGGAATTCTCTGCCTGCCTTTCCCCAGTGCTCTGCAAGCTCTCCAGGACAACATAAAATCTGGGGCTCTGTGCTTTCTTTCGTTCTGAACAGGTGTTACTGTTTTCTGCACAAAAGCGATTCTGCGAAGCAATGTGAACACTTCTGCTTCCAAGGCACAGAGAAGGTGCTAGCAAGGAATTCTCTGCCTGCCTTTCCCCAGTGCTCTGCAAGCTCTCCAGGACAACAGCAAATCTGGGGCTCTGTGCTTTCTTTCGTTCTGAACAAGTGTTACTGTTTTCTGCACAAAAGCGATTCTGCGAAGCAATGTGAACAGGCACAGAGAAGGTGCTAGCAGGGAATTCTCTGCCTGCCTTTCCCCAGTGCTCTGCAAGCTCTCCAGGACAACAGCAAATCTGGGGCTCTGTGCTTTCTTTCGTTCTGAACAAGTGTTACTGTTTTCTGCACAAAAGCGATTCTGCGAAGCAATGTGAACACTTGTGCTTCCCAGGCACAGAGAAGGTGCTAGCAGGGAATTCTCTGCCTGCCTTTCCCCAGTGCTCTGCAAGCTCTCCAGGACAACAGCAAATCTGGGGCTCTGTGCTTTCTTTCGTTCTGAACAAGTGTTACTGTTTTCTGCACAAAAGCGATTCTGCGAAGCAATGTGAACACTTGTGCTTCCCAGGCACAGAGAAGGTGCTAGCAGGGAATTCTCTGCCTGCCTTTCCCCAGTGCTCTGCAAGCTCTCCAGGACAACATAAATTCTGGGGCTCTGTGCTTTCTTTCGTCTGAACAAGTGTTACTGTTTTCTGCACAAAAGCGATTCTGAGAAGCAATGTGAACAGGCACAGAGAAGGTGCTAGCAGGGAATTCTCTGCCTGCCTTTCCCCAGTGCTCTGCAAGCTCTCCAGGACAACATAAAATCTGGGGCTCTGTGCTTTCTTTCGTTCTGAACAAGTGTTACTGTTTTCTGCACAAAAGCGATTCTGCGAAGCAATGTGAACACTTGTGCTTCCCAGGCACAGAGAAGGTGCTAGCAGGGAATTCTCTGCCTGCCTTTCCCCAGTGCTCTGCAAGCTCTCCAGGACAACAGCAAATCTGGGGCTCTGTGCTTTCTTTCGTTCTGAACAAGTGTAACTGTTTTCTGCACAAAAGCGATTCTGCGAAGCAATGTGAACACTTCTGCTTCCCAGGCACAGAGAAGGTGCTAGCAGGGAATTCTCTGCCTGCCTTTCCCCAGTGCTCTGCAAGCTCTCCAGGACAACAGCAAATCTGGGGCTCTGTGCTTTCTTTCGTCTGAACAAGTGTTACTGTTTTCTGCACAAAAGCGATTCTGCGAAGCAATGTGAACAGGCACAGAGAAGGTGCTAGCAGGGAATTCTCTGCCTGCCTTTCCCCAGTGCTCTGCAAGCTCTCCAGGACAACAGCAAATCTGGGGCTCTGTGCTTTCTTTCGTTCTGAACAAGTGTTACTGTTTTCTGCACAAAAGCGATTCTGCGAAGCAATGTGAACACTTGTGCTTCCCAGGCACAGAGAAGGTGCTAGCAGGGAATTCTCTGCCTGCCTTTCCCCAGTGCTCTGCAAGCTCTCCAGGACAACATAAAATCTGGGGCTCTGTGCTTTCTTTCGTTCTGAACAAGTGTTACTGTTTTCTGCACAAAAGCGATTCTGCGAAGCAATGTGAACACTTGTGCTTCCCAGGCACAGAGAAGGTGCTAGCAGGGAACTCTCTGCCTGCCTTTCCCCAGTGCTCTGCAAGCTCTCCAGGACAACATAAAATCTGGGGCTCTGTGCTTTCTTTCGTTCTGAACAAGTGTTACTGTTTTCTGCACAAAAGCGATTCTGCGAAGCAATGTGAACACTTCTGCTTCCCAGGCACACAGAAGGTGCTAGCAGGGAATTCTCTGCCTGCCTTTCCCCAGTGCTCTGCAAGCTCTCCAGGACAACATAAAATCTGGGGCTCTGTGCTTTCTTTCGTTCTGAACAAGTGTTACTGTTTTCTGCACAAAAGCGATTCTGCGAAGCAATGTGAACAGGCACAGAGAAGGTGCTAGCAGGGAATTCTCTGCCTGCCTTTCCCCAGTGCTCTGCAAGCTCTCCAGGACAACATAAAATCTGGGGCTCTGTGCTTTCTTTCGTTCTGAACAAGTGTTACTGTTTTCTGCACAAAAGCGATTCTGCGAAGCAATGTGAACAGGCACAGAGAAGGTGCTAGCAGGGAATTCTCTGCCTGCCTTTCCCCAGTGCTCTGCAAGCTCTCCAGGACAACATAAAATCTGGGGCTCTGTGCTTTCTTTCGTTCTGAACAAGTGTTACTGTTTTCTGCACAAAAGCGATTCTGCGAAGCAATGTGAACACTTGTGTTTCCCAGGCACTGAGAAGGTGCTAGCAGGGAATTCTCTGCCTGCCTTTCCCTAGTGCTCTGCAAGCTCTCCAGGACAACATAAAATCTGGGGCTCTGTGCTTTCTTTCGTTCTGAACAAGTGTTACTGTTTTCTGCACAAAAGCGATTCTGCGAAGCAATGTGAACACTTGTGCTTCCCAGGCACAGAGAAGGTGCTAGCAGGGAATTCTCTGCCTGCCTTTCCCCAGTGCTCTGCAAGCTCTCCAGGACAACAGCAAATCTGGGGCTCTGTGCTTTCTTTCGTTCTGAACAAGTGTTACTGTTTTCTGCACAAAAGCGATTCTGCGAAGCAATGTGAACACTTGTGCTTCCCAGGCACAGAGAAGGTGCTAGCAGGGAATTCTCTGCCTGCCTTTCCCCAGTGCTCTGCAAGCTCTCCATGACAACATAAAATCTGGGGCTCTGTGCTTTCTTTCGTTCTGAACAAGTGTTACTGTTTTCTGCACAAAAGCGATTCTGCGAAGCAATGTGAACACTTGTGCTTCCCAGGCACAGAGAAGGTGCTAGCAGGGAATTCTCTGCCTGCCTTTCCCCAGTGCTCTGCAAGCTCTCCAGGACAACATAAAATCTGGGGCTCTGTGCTTTCTTTCGTTCTGAACAAGTGTTACTGTTTTCTGCACAAAAGCGATTTTGCGAAGCAATGTGAACACTTCTGCTTCCCAGGCACACAGAAGGTGCTAGCAGGGAATTCTCTGCCTGCCTTTCCCCAGTGCTCTGCAAGCTCTCCAGGACAACATAAAATCTGGGTCTCTGTGCTTTCTTTCGTTCTGAACAGGTGTTACTGTTTTCTGCACAAAAGCGATTCTGCGAAGCAATGTGAACACTTGTGCTTCCCAGGCACAGAGAAGGTGCTAGCAGGGAATTCTCTGCCTGCCTTTCCCCAGTGCTCTGCAAGCTCTCCAGGACAACATAAAATCTGGGGCTCTGTGCTTTCTTTCGTTCTGAACAAGTGTTACTGTTTTCTGCACAAAAGCGATTCTGCGAAGCAATGTGAACACTTGTGCTTCCCAGGCACAGAGAAGGTGCTAGCAGGGAATTCTCTGCCTGCCTTTCCCCAGTGCTCTGCAAGCTCTCCAGGACAACATAAAATCTGGGGCTCTGTGCTTTCTTTCGTTCTGAACAAGTGTTACTGTTTTCTGCACAAAAGCGATTCTGAGAAGCAATGTGAACAGGCACAGAGAAGGTGCTAGCAGGGAATTCTCTGCCTGCCTTTCCCCAGTGCTCTGCAAGCTCTCCAGGACAACATAAAATCTGGGGCTCTGTGCTTTCTTTCGTTCTGAACAAGTGTTACTGTTTTCTGCACAAAAGCGATTCTGCGAAGCAATGTGAACACTTGTGCTTCCCAGGCACAGAGAAGGTGCTAGCAGGGAATTCTCTGCCTGCCTTTCCCCAGTGCTCTGCAAGCTCTCCAGGACAACATAAAATCTGGGGCTCTGTGCTTTCTTTCGTTCTGAACAAGTGTTACTGTTTTCTGCACAAAAGCGATTCTGCGAAGCAATGTGAACACTTGTGCTTCCCAGGCACAGAGAAGGTGCTAGCAGGGAATTCTCTGCCTGCCTTTCCCCAGTGCTCTGCAAGCTCTCCAGGACAACAGCAAATCTGGGGCTCTGTGCTTTCTTTCGTTCTGAACAAGTGTAACTGTTTTCTGCACAAAAGCGATTCTGCGAAGCAATGTGAACACTTGTGCTTCCCAGGCACAGAGAAGGTGCTAGCAGGGAATTCTCTGCCTGCCTTTCCCCAGTGCTCTGCAAGCTCTCCAGGACAACAGCAAATCTGGGGCTCTGTGCTTTCTTTCGTTCTGAACAAGTGTTACTGTTTTCTGCACAAAAGCGATTCTGCGAAGCAATGTGAACACTTGTGCTTCCCAGGCACAGAGAAGGTGCTAGCAGGGAATTCTCTGCCTGCCTTTCCCCAGTGCTCTGCAAGCTCTCCAGGACAACATAAAATCTGGGGCTCTGTGCTTTCTTTCGTTCTGAACAAGTGTTACTGTTTTCTGCACAAAAGCGATTCTGCGAAGCAATGTGAACACTTGTGCTTCCCAGGCACAGAGAAGGTGCTAGCAGGGAATTCTCTGCCTGCCTTTCCCCAGTGCTCTGCAAGCTCTCCAGGACAACATAAAATCTGGGGCTCTGTGCTTTCTTTCGTTCTGAACAAGTGTTACTGTTTTCTGCACAAAAGCGATTTTGCGAAGCAATGTGAACACTTCTGCTTCCCAGGCACACAGAAGGTGCTAGCAGGGAATTCTCTGCCTGCCTTTCCCCAGTGCTCTGCAAGCTCTCCAGGACAACATAAAATCTGGGTCTCTGTGCTTTCTTTCGTTCTGAACAGGTGTTACTGTTTTCTGCACAAAAGCGATTCTGCGAAGCAATGTGAACACTTGTGCTTCCCAGGCACAGAGAAGGTGCTAGCAGGGAATTCTCTGCCTGCCTTTCCCCAGTGCTCTGCAAGCTCTCCAGGACAACATAAAATCTGGGGCTCTGTGCTTTCTTTCGTTCTGAACAAGTGTTACTGTTTTCTGCACAAAAGCGATTCTGCGAAGCAATGTGAACACTTGTGCTTCCCAGGCACAGAGAAGGTGCTAGCAGGGAATTCTCTGCCTGCCTTTCCCCAGTGCTCTGCAAGCTCTCCAGGACAACATAAAATCTGGGGCTCTGTGCTTTCTTTCGTTCTGAACAAGTGTTACTGTTTTCTGCACAAAAGCGATTCTGAGAAGCAATGTGAACAGGCACAGAGAAGGTGCTAGCAGGGAATTCTCTGCCTGCCTTTCCCCAGTGCTCTGCAAGCTCTCCAGGACAACATAAAATCTGGGGCTCTGTGCTTTCTTTCGTTCTGAACAAGTGTTACTGTTTTCTGCACAAAAGCGATTCTGCGAAGCAATGTGAACACTTGTGCTTCCCAGGCACAGAGAAGGTGCTAGCAGGGAATTCTCTGCCTGCCTTTCCCCAGTGCTCTGCAAGCTCTCCAGGACAACATAAAATCTGGGGCTCTGTGCTTTCTTTCGTTCTGAACAAGTGTTACTGTTTTCTGCACAAAAGCGATTCTGCGAAGCAATGTGAACACTTGTGCTTCCCAGGCACAGAGAAGGTGCTAGCAGGGAATTCTCTGCCTGCCTTTCCCCAGTGCTCTGCAAGCTCTCCAGGACAACATAAATTCTGGGGCTCTGTGCTTTCTTTCGTTCTGAACAAGTGTTACTGTTTTCTGCACAAAAGCGATTCTGCGAAGCAATGTGAACAGGCACAGAGAAGGTGCTAGCAGGGAATTCTCTGCCTGCCTTTCCCCAGTGCTCTGCAAGCTCTCCAGGACAACATAAAATCTGGGGCTCTGTGCTTTCTTTCGTTCTGAACAAGTGTTACTGTTTTCTGCACAAAAGCGATTCTGCGAAGCAATGTGAACACTTCTGCTTCCCAGGCACACAGAAGGCGCTAGCAGGGAATTCTCTGCCTGCCTTTCCCCAGTGCTCTGCAAGCTCTCCAGGACAACATAAAATCTGGGGCTCTGTGCTTTCTTTCGTTCTGAACAAGTGTTACTGTTTTCTGCACAAAAGCGATTCTGCGAAGCAATGTGAACACTTGTGCTTCCCAGGCACAGAGAAGGTGCTAGCAGGGAATTCTCTGCCTGCCTTTCCCCAGTGCTCTGCAAGCTCTCCAGGACAACATAAAATCTGGGGCTCTGTGCTTTCTTTCGTTCTGAACAAGTGTTACTGTTTTCTGCACAAAAGCGATTCTGCGAAGCAATGTGAACACTTGTGCTTCCCAGGCACAGAGAAGGTGCTAGCAGGGAATTCTCTGCCTGCCTTTCCCCAGTGCTCTGCAAGCTCTCCAGGACAACATAAATTCTGGGGCTCTGTGCTTTCTTTCGTCTGAACAAGTGTTACTGTTTTCTGCACAAAAGCGATTCTGCGAAGCAATGTGAACAGGCACAGAGAAGGTGCTAGCAGGGAATTCTCTGCCTGCCTTTCCCCAGTGCTCTGCAAGCTCTCCAGGACAACATAAAATCTGGGGCTCTGTGCTTTCTTTCGTTCTGAACAAGTGTTACTGTTTTCTGCACAAAAGCGATTCTGCGAAGCAATGTGAACACTTGTGCTTCCCAGGCACAGAGAAGGTGCTAGCAGGGAATTCTCTGCCTGCCTTTCCCCAGTGCTCTGCAAGCTCTCCAGGACAACATAAAATCTGGGGCTCTGTGCTTTCTTTCGTTCTGAACAAGTGTTACTGTTTTCTGCACAAAAGCGATTCTGCGAAGCAATGTGAACACTTCTGCTTCCCAGGCACACAGAAGGTGCTAGCAGGGAATTCTCTGCCTGCCTTTCCCCAGTGCTCTGCAAGCTCTCCAGGACAACATAAAATCTGGGGCTCTGTGCTTTCTTTCGTTCTGAACAGGTGTTACTGTTTTCTGCACAAAAGCGATTCTGCGAAGCAATGTGAACACTTGTGCTTCCCAGGCACAGAGAAGGTGCTAGCAGGGAATTCTCTGCCTGCCTTTCCCCAGTGCTCTGCAAGCTCTCCAGGACAACATAAAATCTGGGGCTCTGTGCTTTCTTTCGTTCTGAACAAGTGTTACTGTTTTCTGCACAAAAGCGATTCTGCGAAGCAATGTGAACACTTCTGCTTCCCAGGCACAGAGAAGGTGCTAGCAGGGAATTCTCTGCCTGCCTTTCCCCAGTGCTCTGCAAGCTCTCCAGGACAACATAAAATCTGGGGCTCTGTGCTTTCTTTCGTTCTGAACAAGTGTTACTGTTTTCTGCACAAAAGCGATTCTGCTAAGCAATGTGAACACTTGTGCTTCCCAGGCACAGAGAAGGTGCTAGCAGGGAATTCTCTGCCTGCCTTTCCCCAGTGCTCTGCAAGCTCTCCAGGACAACATAAAATCTGGGGCTCTGTGCTTTCTTTCGTTCTGAACAAGTGTTAGTGTTTTCTGCACAAAAGCGATTTTGCGAAGCAATGTGAACACTTCTGCTTCCAAGGCACAGAGAAGGTGCTAGCAAGGAATTCTCTGCCTGCCTTTCCCCAGTGCTCTGCAAGCTCTCCAGGACAACATAAAATCTGGGGCTCTGTGCTTTCTTTCGTTCTGAACAAGTGTTACTGTTTTCTGCACAAAAGCGATTCTGCGAAGCAATGTGAACAGGCACAGAGAAGGTGCTAGCAGGGAATTCTCTGCCTGCCTTTCCCCAGTGCTCTGCAAGCTCTCCAGGACAACATAAAATCTGGGGCTCTGTGCTTTCTTTCGTTCTGAACAAGTGTTACTGTTTTCTGCACAAAAGCGATTCTGCGAAGCAATGTGAACACTTGTGCTTCCCAGGCACAGAGAAGGTGCTAGCAGGGAATTCTCTGCCTGCCTTTCCCCAGTGCTCTGCAAGCTCTCCAGGACAACATAAAATCTGGGGCTCTGTGCTTTCTTTCGTTCTGAACAAGTGTTACTGTTTTCTGCACAAAAGCGATTCTGCGAAGCAATGTGAACACTTGTGCTTCCCAGGCACAGAGAAGGTGCTAGCAGGGAATTCTCTGCCTGCCTTTCCCCAGTGCTCTGCAAGCTCTCCAGGACAACAGCAAATCTGGGGCTCTGTGCTTTCTTTCGTTCTGAACAAGTGTAACTGTTTTCTGCACAAAAGCGATTCTGCGAAGCAATGTGAACACTTGTGCTTCCCAGGCACAGAGAAGGTGCTAGCAGGGAATTCTCTGCCTGCCTTTCCCCAGTGCTCTGCAAGCTCTCCAGGACAACATAAAATCTGGGGCTCTGTGCTTTCTTTCGTTCTGAACAGGTGTTACTGTTTTCTGCACAAAAGCGATTCTGCGAAGCAATGTGAACACTTGTGCTTCCCAGGCACAGAGAAGGTGCTAGCAGGGAATTCTCTGCCTGCCTTTCCCCAGTGCTCTGCAAGCTCTCCAGGACAACATAAAATCTGGGGCTCTGTGCTTTCTTTCGTTCTGAACAAGTGTTACTGTTTTCTGCACAAAAGCGATTCTGCGAAGCAATGTGAACACTTGTGCTTCCCAGGCACACAGAAGGTGCTAGCAGGGAATTCTCTGCCTGCCTTTCCCCAGTGCTCTGCAAGCTCTCCAGGACAACATAAAATCTGGGGCTCTGTGCTTTCTTTCGTTCTGAACAAGTGTTACTGTTTTCTGCACAAAAGCGATTCTGCGAAGCAATGTGAACACTTGTGCTTCCCAGGCACAGAGAAGGTGCTAGCAGGGAATTCTCTGCCTGCCTTTCCCCAGTGCTCTGCAAGCTCTCCAGGACAACATAAATTCTGGGGCTCTGTGCTTTCTTTCGTTCTGAACAAGTGTTACTGTTTTCTGCACAAAAGCGATTCTGCGAAGCAATGTGAACACTTCTGCTTCCCAGGCACACAGAAGGTGCTAGCAGGGAATTCTCTGCCTGCCTTTCCCCAGTGCTCTGCAAGCTCTCCAGGACAACATAAAATCTGGGGCTCTGTGCTTTCTTTCGTTCTGAACAAGTGTTACTGTTTTCTGCACAAAAGCGATTCTGCGAAGCAATGTGAACAGGCACAGAGAAGGTGCTAGCAGGGAATTCTCTGCCTGCCTTTCCCTAGTGCTCTGCAAGCTCTCCAGGACAACATAAAATCTGGGGCTCTGTGCTTTCTTTCGTTCTGAACAAGTGTTACTGTTTTCTGCACAAAAGCGATTCTGCGAAGCAATGTGAACACTTGTGCTTCCCAGGCACAGAGAAGGTGCTAGCAGGGAATTCTCTGCCTGCCTTTCCCCAGTGCTCTGCAAGCTCTCCAGGACAACAGCAAATCTGGGGCTCTGTGCTTTCTTTCGTTCTGAACAAGTGTTACTGTTTTCTGCACAAAAGCGATTCTGCGAAGCAATGTGAACACTTGTGCTTCCCAGGCACAGAGAAGGTGCTAGCAGGGAATTCTCTGCCTGCCTTTCCCCAGTGCTCTGCAAGCTCTCCAGGACAACATAAAATCTGGGGCTCTGTGCTTTCTTTCGTTCTGAACAAGTGTTACTGTTTTCTGCACAAAAGCGATTCTGCGAAGCAATGTGAACACTTGTGCTTCCCAGGCACAGAGAAGGTGCTAGCAGGGAATTCTCTGCCTGCCTTTCCCCAGTGCTCTGCAAGCTCTCCAGGACAACATAAAATCTGGGGCTCTGTGCTTTCTTTCGTTCTGAACAAGTGTTACTGTTTTCTGCACAAAAGCGATTCTGCGAAGCAATGTGAACACTTGTGTTTCCCAGGCACTGAGAAGGTGCTAGCAGGGAATTCTCTGCCTGCCTTTCCCCAGTGCTCTGCAAGCTCTCCAGGACAACATAAAATCTGGGGCTCTGTGCTTTCTTTCGTTCTGAACAAGTGTTACTGTTTTCTGCACAAAAGCGATTCTGCGAAGCAATGTGAACACTTGTGCTTCCCAGGCACAGAGAAGGTGCTAGCAGGGAATTCTCTGCCTGCCTTTCCCCAGTGCTCTGCAAGCTCTCCAGGACAACATAAAATCTGGGGCTCTGTGCTTTCTTTCGTTCTGAACAAGTGTTACTGTTTTCTGCACAAAAGCGATTCTGCGAAGCAATGTGAACACTTCTGCTTCCCAGGCACACAGAAGGCGCTAGCAGGGAATTCTCTGCCTGCCTTTCCCCAGTGCTCTGCAAGCTCTCCAGGACAACATAAAATCTGGGGCTCTGTGCTTTCTTTCGTTCTGAACAAGTGTTACTGTTTTCTGCACAAAAGCGATTCTGCGAAGCAATGTGAACACTTGTGCTTCCCAGGCACAGAGAAGGTGCTAGCAGGGAATTCTCTGCCTGCCTTTCCCCAGTGCTCTGCAAGCTCTCCAGGACAACATAAAATCTGGGGCTCTGTGCTTTCTTTCGTTCTGAACAAGTGTTACTGTTTTCTGCACAAAAGCGATTCTGAGAAGCAATGTGAACAGGCACAGAGAAGGTGCTAGCAGGGAATTCTCTGCCTGCCTTTCCCCAGTGCTCTGCAAGCTCTCCAGGACAACATAAAATCTGGGGCTCTGTGCTTTCTTTCGTTCTGAACAAGTGTTACTGTTTTCTGCACAAAAGCGATTCTGCGAAGCAATGTGAACACTTGTGCTTCCCAGGCACAGAGAAGGTGCTAGCAGGGAATTCTCTGCCTGCCTTTCCCCAGTGCTCTGCAAGCTCTCCAGGACAACAGCAAATCTGGGGCTCTGTGCTTTCTTTCGTTCTGAACAAGTGTTACTGTTTTCTGCACAAAAGCGATTCTGCGAAGCAATGTGAACACTTGTGCTTCCCAGGCACACAGAAGGTGCTAGCAGGGAATTCTCTGCCTGCCTTTCCCCAGTGCTCTGCAAGCTCTCCAGGACAACATAAAATCTGGGGCTCTGTGCTTTCTTTCGTTCTGAACAAGTGTTACTGTTTTCTGCACAAAAGCGATTCTGCGAAGCAATGTGAACACTTCTGCTTCCCAGGCACACAGAAGGTGCTAGCAGGGAATTCTCTGCCTGCCTTTCCCCAGTGCTCCGCAAGCTCTCCAGGACAACATAAAATCTGGGGCTCTGTGCTTTCTTTCGTTCTGAACAGGTGTTACTGTTTTCTGCACAAAAGCGATTCTGCGAAGCAATGTGAACACTTGTGCTTCCCAGGCACAGAGAAGGTGCTAGCAGGGAATTCTCTGCCTGCCTTTCCCCAGTGCTCTGCAAGCTCTCCAGGACAACAGCAAATCTGGGGCTCTGTGCTTTCTTTCGTTCTGAACAAGTGTTACTGTTTTCTGCACAAAAGCGATTCTGCGAAGCAATGTGAACAGGCACAGAGAAGGTGCTAGCAGGGAATTCTCTGCCTGCCTTTCCCCAGTGCTCTGCAAGCTCTCCAGGACAACAGCAAATCTGGGGCTCTGTGCTTTCTTTCGTTCTGAACAAGTGTTACTGTTTTCTGCACAAAAGCGATTCTGCGAAGCAATGTGAACACTTGTGCTTCCCAGGCACAGAGAAGGTGCTAGCAGGGAATTCTCTGCCTGCCTTTCCCCAGTGCTCTGCAAGCTCTCCAGGACAACAGCAAATCTGGGGCTCTGTGCTTTCTTTCGTTCTGAACAAGTGTTACTGTTTTCTGCACAAAAGCGATTCTGCGAAGCAATGTGAACACTTGTGCTTCCCAGGCACAGAGAAGGTGCTAGCAGGGAATTCTCTGCCTGCCTTTCCCCAGTGCTCTGCAAGCTCTCCAGGACAACATAAATTCTGGGGCTCTGTGCTTTCTTTCGTCTGAACAAGTGTTACTGTTTTCTGCACAAAAGCGATTCTGAGAAGCAATGTGAACAGGCACAGAGAAGGTGCTAGCAGGGAATTCTCTGCCTGCCTTTCCCCAGTGCTCTGCAAGCTCTCCAGGACAACATAAAATCTGGGGCTCTGTGCTTTCTTTCGTTCTGAACAAGTGTTACTGTTTTCTGCACAAAAGCGATTCTGCGAAGCAATGTGAACAGGCACAGAGAAGGTGCTAGCAGGGAATTCTCTGCCTGCCTTTCCCCAGTGCTCTGCAAGCTCTCCAGGACAACATAAAATCTGGGGCTCTGTGCTTTCTTTCGTTCTGAACAAGAGTTACTGTTTTCTGCACAAAAGCGATTCTGCGAAGCAATGTGAACACTTGTGTTTCCCAGGCACTGAGAAGGTGCTAGCAGGGAATTCTCTGCCTGCCTTTCCCTAGTGCTCTGCAAGCTCTCCAGGACAACATAAAATCTGGGGCTCTGTGCTTTCTTTCGTTCTGAACAAGTGTTACTGTTTTCTGCACAAAAGCGATTCTGCGAAGCAATGTGAACACTTGTGCTTCCCAGGCACAGAGAAGGTGCTAGCAGGGAATTCTCTGCCTGCCTTTCCCCAGTGCTCTGCAAGCTCTCCAGGACAACAGCAAATCTGGGGCTCTGTGCTTTCTTTCGTTCTGAACAAGTGTTACTGTTTTCTGCACAAAAGCGATTCTGCGAAGCAATGTGAACACTTGTGCTTCCCAGGCACAGAGAAGGTGCTAGCAGGGAATTCTCTGCCTGCCTTTCCCCAGTGCTCTGCAAGCTCTCCAGGACAACAGCAAATCTGGGGCTCTGTGCTTTCTTTCGTCTGAACAAGTGTTACTGTTTTCTGCACAAAAGCGATTCTGCGAAGCAATGTGAACAGGCACAGAGAAGGTGCTAGCAGGGAATTCTCTGCCTGCCTTTCCCCAGTGCTCTGCAAGCTCTCCAGGACAACAGCAAATCTGGGGCTCTGTGCTTTCTTTCGTTCTGAACAAGTGTTACTGTTTTCTGCACAAAAGCGATTCTGCGAAGCAATGTGAACACTTGTGCTTCCCAGGCACAGAGAAGGTGCTAGCAGGGAATTCTCTGCCTGCCTTTCCCCAGTGCTCTGCAAGCTCTCCAGGACAACATAAAATCTGGGGCTCTGTGCTTTCTTTCGTTCTGAACAAGTGTTACTGTTTTCTGCACAAAAGCGATTCTGCGAAGCAATGTGAACACTTGTGCTTCCCAGGCACAGAGAAGGTGCTAGCAGGGAACTCTCTGCCTGCCTTTCCCCAGTGCTCTGCAAGCTCTCCAGGACAACATAAAATCTGGGGCTCTGTGCTTTCTTTCGTTCTGAACAAGTGTTACTGTTTTCTGCACAAAAGCGATTCTGCGAAGCAATGTGAACACTTCTGCTTCCCAGGCACACAGAAGGTGCTAGCAGGGAATTCTCTGCCTGCCTTTCCCCAGTGCTCTGCAAGCTCTCCAGGACAACATAAAATCTGGGGCTCTGTGCTTTCTTTCGTTCTGAACAAGTGTTACTGTTTTCTGCACAAAAGCGATTCTGCGAAGCAATGTGAACAGGCACAGAGAAGGTGCTAGCAGGGAATTCTCTGCCTGCCTTTCCCCAGTGCTCTGCAAGCTCTCCAGGACAACATAAAATCTGGGGCTCTGTGCTTTCTTTCGTTCTGAACAAGTGTTACTGTTTTCTGCACAAAAGCGATTCTGCGAAGCAATGTGAACAGGCACAGAGAAGGTGCTAGCAGGGAATTCTCTGCCTGCCTTTCCCCAGTGCTCTGCAAGCTCTCCAGGACAACATAAAATCTGGGGCTCTGTGCTTTCTTTCGTTCTGAACAAGTGTTACTGTTTTCTGCACAAAAGCGATTCTGCGAAGCAATGTGAACACTTGTGTTTCCCAGGCACTGAGAAGGTGCTAGCAGGGAATTCTCTGCCTGCCTTTCCCTAGTGCTCTGCAAGCTCTCCAGGACAACATAAAATCTGGGGCTCTGTGCTTTCTTTCGTTCTGAACAAGTGTTACTGTTTTCTGCACAAAAGCGATTCTGCGAAGCAATGTGAACACTTGTGCTTCCCAGGCACAGAGAAGGTGCTAGCAGGGAATTCTCTGCCTGCCTTTCCCCAGTGCTCTGCAAGCTCTCCAGGACAACAGCAAATCTGGGGCTCTGTGCTTTCTTTCGTTCTGAACAAGTGTAACTGTTTTCTGCACAAAAGCGATTCTGCGAAGCAATGTGAACACTTGTGCTTCCCAGGCACAGAGAAGGTGCTAGCAGGGAATTCTCTGCCTGCCTTTCCCCAGTGCTCTGCAAGCTCTCCAGGACAACAGCAAATCTGGGGCTCTGTGCTTTCTTTCGTTCTGAACAAGTGTTACTGTTTTCTGCACAAAAGCGATTCTGCGAAGCAATGTGAACACTTGTGCTTCCCAGGCACAGAGAAGGTGCTAGCAGGGAATTCTCTGCCTGCCTTTCCCCAGTGCTCTGCAAGCTCTCCAGGACAACATAAAATCTGGGGCTCTGTGCTTTCTTTCGTTCTGAACAAGTGTTACTGTTTTCTGCACAAAAGCGATTCTGCGAAGCAATGTGAACACTTGTGCTTCCCAGGCACAGAGAAGGTGCTAGCAGGGAATTCTCTGCCTGCCTTTCCCCAGTGCTCTGCAAGCTCTCCAGGACAACATAAAATCTGGGGCTCTGTGCTTTCTTTCGTTCTGAACAAGTGTTACTGTTTTCTGCACAAAAGCGATTTTGCGAAGCAATGTGAACACTTCTGCTTCCCAGGCACACAGAAGGTGCTAGCAGGGAATTCTCTGCCTGCCTTTCCCCAGTGCTCTGCAAGCTCTCCAGGACAACATAAAATCTGGGTCTCTGTGCTTTCTTTCGTTCTGAACAGGTGTTACTGTTTTCTGCACAAAAGCGATTCTGCGAAGCAATGTGAACACTTGTGCTTCCCAGGCACAGAGAAGGTGCTAGCAGGGAATTCTCTGCCTGCCTTTCCCCAGTGCTCTGCAAGCTCTCCAGGACAACATAAAATCTGGGGCTCTGTGCTTTCTTTCGTTCTGAACAAGTGTTACTGTTTTCTGCACAAAAGCGATTCTGCGAAGCAATGTGAACACTTGTGCTTCCCAGGCACAGAGAAGGTGCTAGCAGGGAATTCTCTGCCTGCCTTTCCCCAGTGCTCTGCAAGCTCTCCAGGACAACATAAAATCTGGGGCTCTGTGCTTTCTTTCGTTCTGAACAAGTGTTACTGTTTTCTGCACAAAAGCGATTCTGAGAAGCAATGTGAACAGGCACAGAGAAGGTGCTAGCAGGGAATTCTCTGCCTGCCTTTCCCCAGTGCTCTGCAAGCTCTCCAGGACAACATAAAATCTGGGGCTCTGTGCTTTCTTTCGTTCTGAACAAGTGTTACTGTTTTCTGCACAAAAGCGATTCTGCGAAGCAATGTGAACACTTGTGCTTCCCAGGCACAGAGAAGGTGCTAGCAGGGAATTCTCTGCCTGCCTTTCCCCAGTGCTCTGCAAGCTCTCCAGGACAACATAAAATCTGGGGCTCTGTGCTTTCTTTCGTTCTGAACAAGTGTTACTGTTTTCTGCACAAAAGCGATTCTGCGAAGCAATGTGAACACTTGTGCTTCCCAGGCACAGAGAAGGTGCTAGCAGGGAATTCTCTGCCTGCCTTTCCCCAGTGCTCTGCAAGCTCTCCAGGACAACAGCAAATCTGGGGCTCTGTGCTTTCTTTCGTTCTGAACAAGTGTAACTGTTTTCTGCACAAAAGCGATTCTGCGAAGCAATGTGAACACTTGTGCTTCCCAGGCACAGAGAAGGTGCTAGCAGGGAATTCTCTGCCTGCCTTTCCCCAGTGCTCTGCAAGCTCTCCAGGACAACAGCAAATCTGGGGCTCTGTGCTTTCTTTCGTTCTGAACAAGTGTTACTGTTTTCTGCACAAAAGCGATTCTGCGAAGCAATGTGAACACTTGTGCTTCCCAGGCACAGAGAAGGTGCTAGCAGGGAATTCTCTGCCTGCCTTTCCCCAGTGCTCTGCAAGCTCTCCAGGACAACAGCAAATCTGGGGCTCTGTGCTTTCTTTCGTTCTGAACAAGTGTTACTGTTTTCTGCACAAAAGCGATTCTGCGAAGCAATGTGAACACTTGTGCTTCCCAGGCACAGAGAAGGTGCTAGCAGGGAATTCTCTGCCTGCCTTTCCCCAGTGCTCTGCAAGCTCTCCAGGACAACATAAAATCTGGGGCTCTGTGCTTTCTTTCGTTCTGAACAAGTGTTACTGTTTTCTGCACAAAAGCGATTTTGCGAAGCAATGTGAACACTTCTGCTTCCCAGGCACACAGAAGGTGCTAGCAGGGAATTCTCTGCCTGCCTTTCCCCAGTGCTCTGCAAGCTCTCCAGGACAACATAAAATCTGGGTCTCTGTGCTTTCTTTCGTTCTGAACAGGTGTTACTGTTTTCTGCACAAAAGCGATTCTGCGAAGCAATGTGAACACTTGTGCTTCCCAGGCACAGAGAAGGTGCTAGCAGGGAATTCTCTGCCTGCCTTTCCCCAGTGCTCTGCAAGCTCTCCAGGACAACATAAAATCTGGGGCTCTGTGCTTTCTTTCGTTCTGAACAAGTGTTACTGTTTTCTGCACAAAAGCGATTCTGCGAAGCAATGTGAACACTTGTGCTTCCCAGGCACAGAGAAGGTGCTAGCAGGGAATTCTCTGCCTGCCTTTCCCCAGTGCTCTGCAAGCTCTCCAGGACAACATAAAATCTGGGGCTCTGTGCTTTCTTTCGTTCTGAACAAGTGTTACTGTTTTCTGCACAAAAGCGATTCTGAGAAGCAATGTGAACAGGCACAGAGAAGGTGCTAGCAGGGAATTCTCTGCCTGCCTTTCCCCAGTGCTCTGCAAGCTCTCCAGGACAACATAAAATCTGGGGCTCTGTGCTTTCTTTCGTTCTGAACAAGTGTTACTGTTTTCTGCACAAAAGCGATTCTGCGAAGCAATGTGAACACTTGTGCTTCCCAGGCACAGAGAAGGTGCTAGCAGGGAATTCTCTGCCTGCCTTTCCCCAGTGCTCTGCAAGCTCTCCAGGACAACATAAAATCTGGGGCTCTGTGCTTTCTTTCGTTCTGAACAAGTGTTACTGTTTTCTGCACAAAAGCGATTCTGCGAAGCAATGTGAACACTTGTGCTTCCCAGGCACAGAGAAGGTGCTAGCAGGGAATTCTCTGCCTGCCTTTCCCCAGTGCTCTGCAAGCTCTCCAGGACAACATAAAATCTGGGGCTCTGTGCTTTCTTTCGTTCTGAACAAGTGTTACTGTTTTCTGCACAAAAGCGATTCTGCGAAGCAATGTGAACAGGCACAGAGAAGGTGCTAGCAGGGAATTCTCTGCCTGCCTTTCCCCAGTGCTCTGCAAGCTCTCCAGGACAACATAAAATCTGGGGCTCTGTGCTTTCTTTCGTTCTGAACAAGTGTTACTGTTTTCTGCACAAAAGCGATTCTGCGAAGCAATGTGAACACTTGTGTTTCCCAGGCACTGAGAAGGTGCTAGCAGGGAATTCTCTGCCTGCCTTTCCCCAGTGCTCTGCAAGCTCTCCAGGACAACATAAAATCTGGGGCTCTGTGCTTTCTTTCGTTCTGAACAAGTGTTACTGTTTTCTGCACAAAAGCGATTCTGCGAAGCAATGTGAACACTTGTGCTTCCCAGGCACAGAGAAGGTGCTAGCAGGGAATTCTCTGCCTGCCTTTCCCCAGTGCTCTGCAAGCTCTCCAGGACAACATAAAATCTGGGGCTCTGTGCTTTCTTTCGTTCTGAACAAGTGTTACTGTTTTCTGCACAAAAGCGATTCTGCGAAGCAATGTGAACACTTGTGCTTCCCAGGCACAGAGAAGGTGCTAGCAGGGAATTCTCTGCCTGCCTTTCCCCAGTGCTCTGCAAGCTCTCCAGGACAACATAAATTCTGGGGCTCTGTGCTTTCTTTCGTCTGAACAAGTGTTACTGTTTTCTGCACAAAAGCGATTCTGCGAAGCAATGTGAACAGGCACAGAGAAGGTGCTAGCAGGGAATTCTCTGCCTGCCTTTCCCCAGTGCTCTGCAAGCTCTCCAGGACAACATAAAATCTGGGGCTCTGTGCTTTCTTTCGTTCTGAACAAGTGTTACTGTTTTCTGCACAAAAGCGATTCTGCGAAGCAATGTGAACACTTGTGCTTCCCAGGCACAGAGAAGGTGCTAGCAGGGAATTCTCTGCCTGCCTTTCCCCAGTGCTCTGCAAGCTCTCCAGGACAACATAAAATCTGGGGCTCTGTGCTTTCTTTCGTTCTGAACAAGTGTTACTGTTTTCTGCACAAAAGCGATTCTGCGAAGCAATGTGAACACTTGTGCTTCCCAGGCACAGAGAAGGTGCTAGCAGGGAATTCTCTGCCTGCCTTTCCCCAGTGCTCTGCAAGCTCTCCAGGACAACATAAAATCTGGGGCTCTGTGCTTTCTTTCGTTCTGAACAAGTGTTACTGTTTTCTGCACAAAAGCGATTCTGCGAAGCAATGTGAACACTTGTGCTTCCCAGGCACACAGAAGGTGCTAGCAGGGAATTCTCTGCCTGCCTTTCCCCAGTGCTCTGCAAGCTCTCCAGGACAACATAAAATCTGGGGCTCTGTGCTTTCTTTCGTTCTGAACAAGTGTTACTGTTTTCTGCACAAAAGCGATTCTGCGAAGCAATGTGAACACTTGTGCTTCCCAGGCACAGAGAAGGTGCTAGCAGGGAATTCTCTGCCTGCCTTCTCCCCAGTGCTCTGCAAGCTCTCCAGGACAACATAAATTCTGGGGCTCTGTGCTTTCTTTCGTTCTGAACAAGTGTTACTGTTTTCTGCACAAAAGCGATTCTGCGAAGCAATGTGAACACTTGTGCTTCCCAGGCACAGAGAAGGTGCTAGCAGGGAATTCTCTGCCTGCCTTTCCCCAGTGCTCTGCAAGCTCTCCAGGACAACATAAAATCTGGGGCTCTGTGCTTTCTTTCGTTCTGAACAAGTGTTACTGTTTTCTGCACAAAAGCGATTCTGCGAAGCAATGTGAACACTTGTGCTTCCCAGGCACAGAGAAGGTGCTAGCAGGGAATTCTCTGCCTGCCTTTCCCCAGTGCTCTGCAAGCTCTCCAGGACAACATAAAATCTGGGGCTCTGTGCTTTCTTTCGTTCTGAACAAGTGTTACTGTTTTCTGCACAAAAGCGATTCTGCGAAGCAATGTGAACACTTGTGCTTCCCAGGCACAGAGAAGGTGCTAGCAGGGAATTCTCTGCCTGCCTTTCCCCAGTGCTCTGCAAGCTCTCCAGGACAACATAAAATCTGGGGCTCTGTGCTTTCTTTCGTTCTGAACAAGTGTTACTGTTTTCTGCACAAAAGCGATTCTGCGAAGCAATGTGAACACTTGTGCTTCCCAGGCACAGAGAAGGTGCTAGCAGGGAATTCTCTGCCTGCCTTTCCCCAGTGCTCTGCAAGCTCTCCAGGACAACATAAAATCTGGGGCTCTGTGCTTTCTTTCGTTCTGAACAAGTGTTACTGTTTTCTGCACAAAAGCGATTCTGCGAAGCAATGTGAACACTTGTGCTTCCCAGGCACAGAGAAGGTGCTAGCAGGGAATTCTCTGCCTGCCTTTCCCCAGTGCTCTGCAAGCTCTCCAGGACAACATAAAATCTGGGGCTCTGTGCTTTCTTTCGTTCTGAACAAGTGTTACTGTTTTCTGCACAAAAGCGATTCTGAGAAGCAATGTGAACCAGGCACAGAGAAGGTGCTAGCAGGGAATTCTCTGCCTGCCTTTCCCCAGTGCTCTGCAAGCTCTCCAGGACAACATAAAATCTGGGGCTCTGTGCTTTCTTTCGTTCTGAACAAGTGTTACTGTTTTCTGCACAAAAGCGATTCTGCGAAGCAATGTGAACACTTGTGCTTCCCAGGCACAGAGAAGGTGCTAGCAGGGAATTCTCTGCCTGCCTTTCCCCAGTGCTCTGCAAGCTCTCCAGGACAACATAAAATCTGGGGCTCTGTGCTTTCTTTCGTTCTGAACAAGTGTTACTGTTTTCTGCACAAAAGCGATTCTGCGAAGCAATGTGAACACTTGTGCTTCCAGGCACAGAGAAGGTGCTAGCAGGGAATTCTCTGCCTGCCTTTCCCCAGTGCTCTGCAAGCTCTCCAGGACAACATAAAATCTGGGGCTCTGTGCTTTCTTTCGTTCTGAACAAGTGTTACTGTTTTCTGCACAAAAGCGATTCTGCGAAGCAATGTGAACAGGCACAGAGAAGGTGCTAGCAGGGAATTCTCTGCCTGCCTTTCCCCAGTGCTCTGCAAGCTCTCCAGGACAACATAAAATCTGGGGCTCTGTGCTTTCTTTCGTTCTGAACAAGTGTTACTGTTTTCTGCACAAAAGCGATTCTGCGAAGCAATGTGAACACTTGTGTTTCCCAGGCACTGAAGAAGGTGCTAGCAGGGAATTCTCTGCCTGCCTTTCCCCAGTGCTCTGCAAGCTCTCCAGGACAACATAAAATCTGGGGCTCTGTGCTTTCTTTCGTTCTGAACAAGTGTTACTGTTTTCTGCACAAAAGCGATTCTGCGAAGCAATGTGAACACTTGTGCTTCCCAGGCACAGAGAAGGTGCTAGCAGGGAATTCTCTGCCTGCCTTTCCCCAGTGCTCTGCAAGCTCTCCAGGACAACATAAAATCTGGGGCTCTGTGCTTTCTTTCGTTCTGAACAAGTGTTACTGTTTTCTGCACAAAAGCGATTCTGCGAAGCAATGTGAACACTTGTGCTTCCCAGGCACAGAGAAGGTGCTAGCAGGGAATTCTCTGCCTGCCTTTCCCCAGTGCTCTGCAAGCTCTCCAGGACAACATAAATTCTGGGGCTCTGTGCTTTCTTTCGTCTGAACAAGTGTTACTGTTTTCTGCACAAAAGCGATTCTGCGAAGCAATGTGAACAGGCACAGAGAAGGTGCTAGCAGGGAATTCTCTGCCTGCCTTTCCCCAGTGCTCTGCAAGCTCTCCAGGACAACATAAAATCTGGGGCTCTGTGCTTTCTTTCGTTCTGAACAAGTGTTACTGTTTTCTGCACAAAAGCGATTCTGCGAAGCAATGTGAACACTTGTGCTTCCCAGGCACAGAGAAGGTGCTAGCAGGGAATTCTCTGCCTGCCTTTCCCCAGTGCTCTGCAAGCTCTCCAGGACAACATAAAATCTGGGGCTCTGTGCTTTCTTTCGTTCTGAACAAGTGTTACTGTTTTCTGCACAAAAGCGATTCTGCGAAGCAATGTGAACACTTGTGCTTCCCAGGCACAGAGAAGGTGCTAGCAGGGAATTCTCTGCCTGCCTTTCCCCAGTGCTCTGCAAGCTCTCCAGGACAACATAAAATCTGGGGCTCTGTGCTTTCTTTCGTTCTGAACAAGTGTTACTGTTTTCTGCACAAAAGCGATTCTGCGAAGCAATGTGAACACTTGTGCTTCCCAGGCACAGAGAAGGTGCTAGCAGGGAATTCTCTGCCTGCCTTTCCCCAGTGCTCTGCAAGCTCTCCAGGACAACATAAAATCTGGGGCTCTGTGCTTTCTTTCGTTCTGAACAAGTGTTACTGTTTTCTGCACAAAAGCGATTCTGCGAAGCAATGTGAACACTTGTGCTTCCCAGGCACAGAGAAGGTGCTAGCAGGGAATTCTCTGCCTGCCTTTCCCCAGTGCTCTGCAAGCTCTCCAGGACAACATAAAATCTGGGGCTCTGTGCTTTCTTTCGTTCTGAACAAGTGTTACTGTTTTCTGCACAAAAGCGATTCTGCGAAGCAATGTGAACACTTGTGCTTCCCAGGCACAGAGAAGGTGCTAGCAGGGAATTCTCTGCCTGCCTTTCCCCAGTGCTCTGCAAGCTCTCCAGGACAACATAAAATCTGGGGCTCTGTGCTTTCTTTCGTTCTGAACAAGTGTTACTGTTTTCTGCACAAAAGCGATTCTGCGAAGCAATGTGAACACTTGTGCTTCCCAGGCACAGAGAAGGTGCTAGCAGGGAATTCTCTGCCTGCCTTTCCCCAGTGCTCTGCAAGCTCTCCAGGACAACATAAAATCTGGGGCTCTGTGCTTTCTTTCGTTCTGAACAAGTGTTACTGTTTTCTGCACAAAAGCGATTCTGCGAAGCAATGTGAACACTTGTGCTTCCCAGGCACAGAGAAGGTGCTAGCAGGGAATTCTCTGCCTGCCTTTCCCCAGTGCTCTGCAAGCTCTCCAGGACAACATAAAATCTGGGGCTCTGTGCTTTCTTTCGTTCTGAACAAGTGTTACTGTTTTCTGCACAAAAGCGATTCTGCGAAGCAATGTGAACACTTGTGCTTCCCAGGCACAGAGAAGGTGCTAGCAGGGAATTCTCTGCCTGCCTTTCCCCAGTGCTCTGCAAGCTCTCCAGGACAACATAAAATCTGGGGCTCTGTGCTTTCTTTCGTTCTGAACAAGTGTTACTGTTTTCTGCACAAAAGCGATTCTGCGAAGCAATGTGAACACTTGTGCTTCCCAGGCACAGAGAAGGTGCTAGCAGGGAATTCTCTGCCTGCCTTTCCCCAGTGCTCTGCAAGCTCTCCAGGACAACATAAAATCTGGGGCTCTGTGCTTTCTTTCGTTCTGAACAAGTGTTACTGTTTTCTGCACAAAAGCGATTCTGCGAAGCAATGTGAACACTTGTGCTTCCCAGGCACAGAGAAGGTGCTAGCAGGGAATTCTCTGCCTGCCTTTCCCCAGTGCTCTGCAAGCTCTCCAGGACAACATAAAATCTGGGGCTCTGTGCTTTCTTTCGTTCTGAACAAGTGTTACTGTTTTCTGCACAAAAGCGATTCTGCGAAGCAATGTGAACACTTGTGCTTCCCAGGCACAGAGAAGGTGCTAGCAGGGAATTCTCTGCCTGCCTTTCCCCAGTGCTCTGCAAGCTCTCCAGGACAACATAAAATCTGGGGCTCTGTGCTTTCTTTCGTTCTGAACAAGTGTTACTGTTTTCTGCACAAAAGCGATTCTGCGAAGCAATGTGAACACTTGTGCTTCCCAGGCACAGAGAAGGTGCTAGCAGGGAATTCTCTGCCTGCCTTTCCCCAGTGCTCTGCAAGCTCTCCAGGACAACATAAAATCTGGGGCTCTGTGCTTTCTTTCGTTCTGAACAAGTGTTACTGTTTTCTGCACAAAAGCGATTCTGCGAAGCAATGTGAACACTTGTGCTTCCCAGGCACAGAGAAGGTGCTAGCAGGGAATTCTCTGCCTGCCTTTCCCCAGTGCTCTGCAAGCTCTCCAGGACAACATAAAATCTGGGGCTCTGTGCTTTCTTTCGTTCTGAACAAGTGTTACTGTTTTCTGCACAAAAGCGATTCTGCGAAGCAATGTGAACACTTGTGCTTCCCAGGCACAGAGAAGGTGCTAGCAGGGAATTCTCTGCCTGCCTTTCCCCAGTGCTCTGCAAGCTCTCCAGGACAACATAAAATCTGGGGCTCTGTGCTTTCTTTCGTTCTGAACAAGTGTTACTGTTTTCTGCACAAAAGCGATTCTGCGAAGCAATGTGAACACTTGTGCTTCCCAGGCACAGAGAAGGTGCTAGCAGGGAATTCTCTGCCTGCCTTTCCCCAGTGCTCTGCAAGCTCTCCAGGACAACATAAAATCTGGGGCTCTGTGCTTTCTTTCGTTCTGAACAAGTGTTACTGTTTTCTGCACAAAAGCGATTCTGCGAAGCAATGTGAACACTTGTGCTTCCCAGGCACAGAGAAGGTGCTAGCAGGGAATTCTCTGCCTGCCTTTCCCCAGTGCTCTGCAAGCTCTCCAGGACAACATAAAATCTGGGGCTCTGTGCTTTCTTTCGTTCTGAACAAGTGTTACTGTTTTCTGCACAAAAGCGATTCTGCGAAGCAATGTGAACACTTGTGCTTCCCAGGCACAGAGAAGGTGCTAGCAGGGAATTCTCTGCCTGCCTTTCCCCAGTGCTCTGCAAGCTCTCCAGGACAACATAAAATCTGGGGCTCTGTGCTTTCTTTCGTTCTGAACAAGTGTTACTGTTTTCTGCACAAAAGCGATTCTGCGAAGCAATGTGAACACTTGTGCTTCCCAGGCACAGAGAAGGTGCTAGCAGGGAATTCTCTGCCTGCCTTTCCCCAGTGCTCTGCAAGCTCTCCAGGACAACATAAAATCTGGGGCTCTGTGCTTTCTTTCGTTCTGAACAAGTGTTACTGTTTTCTGCACAAAAGCGATTCTGCGAAGCAATGTGAACACTTGTGCTTCCCAGGCACAGAGAAGGTGCTAGCAGGGAATTCTCTGCCTGCCTTTCCCCAGTGCTCTGCAAGCTCTCCAGGACAACATAAAATCTGGGGCTCTGTGCTTTCTTTCGTTCTGAACAAGTGTTACTGTTTTCTGCACAAAAGCGATTCTGCGAAGCAATGTGAACACTTGTGCTTCCCAGGCACAGAGAAGGTGCTAGCAGGGAATTCTCTGCCTGCCTTTCCCCAGTGCTCTGCAAGCTCTCCAGGACAACATAAAATCTGGGGGGGGCTCTGTGCTTTCTTTCGTTCTGAACAAGTGTTACTGTTTTCTGCACAAAAGCGATTCTGCGAAGCAATGTGAACACTTGTGCTTCCCAGGCACAGAGAAGGTGCTAGCAGGGAATTCTCTGCCTGCCTTTCCCCAGTGCTCTGCAAGCTCTCCAGGACAACATAAAATCTGGGGCTCTGTGCTTTCTTTCGTTCTGAACAAGTGTTACTGTTTTCTGCACAAAAGCGATTCTGCGAAGCAATGTGAACACTTGTGCTTCCCAGGCACAGAGAAGGTGCTAGCAGGGAATTCTCTGCCTGCCTTTCCCCAGTGCTCTGCAAGCTCTCCAGGACAACATAAAATCTGGGGCTCTGTGCTTTCTTTCGTTCTGAACAAGTGTTACTGTTTTCTGCACAAAAGCGATTCTGCGAAGCAATGTGAACACTTGTGCTTCCCAGGCACAGAGAAGGTGCTAGCAGGGAATTCTCTGCCTGCCTTTCCCCAGTGCTCTGCAAGCTCTCCAGGACAACATAAAATCTGGGGCTCTGTGCTTTCTTTCGTTCTGAACAAGTGTTACTGTTTTCTGCACAAAAGCGATTCTGCGAAGCAATGTGAACACTTGTGCTTCCCAGGCACAGAGAAGGTGCTAGCAGGGAATTCTCTGCCTGCCTTTCCCCAGTGCTCTGCAAGCTCTCCAGGACAACATAAAATCTGGGGCTCTGTGCTTTCTTTCGTTCTGAACAAGTGTTACTGTTTTCTGCACAAAAGCGATTCTGCGAAGCAATGTGAACACTTGTGCTTCCCAGGCACAGAGAAGGTGCTAGCAGGGAATTCTCTGCCTGCCTTTCCCCAGTGCTCTGCAAGCTCTCCAGGACAACATAAAATCTGGGGCTCTGTGCTTTCTTTCGTTCTGAACAAGTGTTACTGTTTTCTGCACAAAAGCGATTCTGCGAAGCAATGTGAACACTTGTGCTTCCCAGGCCAGAAGGTGCTAGCAGGGAATTCTCTGCCTGCCTTTCCCCAGTGCTCTGCAAGCTCTCCAGGACAACATAAAATCTGGGGCTCTGTGCTTTCTTTCGTTCTGAACAAGTGTTACTGTTTTCTGCACAAAAGCGATTCTGCGAAGCAATGTGAACACTTGTGCTTCCCAGGCACAGAGAAGGTGCTAGCAGGGAATTCTCTGCCTGCCTTTCCCCAGTGCTCTGCAAGCTCTCCAGGACAACATAAAATCTGGGGCTCTGTGCTTTCTTTCGTTCTGAACAAGTGTTACTGTTTTCTGCACAAAAGCGATTCTGCGAAGCAATGTGAACACTTGTGCTTCCCAGGCACAGAGAAGGTGCTAGCAGGGAATTCTCTGCCTGCCTTTCCCCAGTGCTCTGCAAGCTCTCCAGGACAACATAAAATCTGGGGCTCTGTGCTTTCTTTCGTTCTGAACAAGTGTTACTGTTTTCTGCACAAAAGCGATTCTGCGAAGCAATGTGAACACTTGTGCTTCCCAGGCACAGAGAAGGTGCTAGCAGGGAATTCTCTGCCTGCCTTTCCCCAGTGCTCTGCAAGCTCTCCAGGACAACATAAAATCTGGGGCTCTGTGCTTTCTTTCGTTCTGAACAAGTGTTACTGTTTTCTGCACAAAAGCGATTCTGCGAAGCAATGTGAACACTTGTGCTTCCCAGGCACAGAGAAGGTGCTAGCAGGGAATTCTCTGCCTGCCTTTCCCCAGTGCTCTGCAAGCTCTCCAGGACAACATAAAATCTGGGGCTCTGTGCTTTCTTTCGTTCTGAACAAGTGTTACTGTTTTCTGCACAAAAGCGATTCTGCGAAGCAATGTGAACACTTGTGCTTCCCAGGCACAGAGAAGGTGCTAGCAGGGAATTCTCTGCCTGCCTTTCCCCAGTGCTCTGCAAGCTCTCCAGGACAACATAAAATCTGGGGCTCTGTGCTTTCTTTCGTTCTGAACAAGTGTTACTGTTTTCTGCACAAAAGCGATTCTGCGAAGCAATGTGAACACTTGTGCTTCCCAGGCACAGAGAAGGTGCTAGCAGGGAATTCTCTGCCTGCCTTTCCCCAGTGCTCTGCAAGCTCTCCAGGACAACATAAAATCTGGGGCTCTGTGCTTTCTTTCGTTCTGAACAAGTGTTACTGTTTTCTGCACAAAAGCGATTCTGCGAAGCAATGTGAACACTTGTGCTTCCCAGGCACAGAGAAGGTGCTAGCAGGGAATTCTCTGCCTGCCTTTCCCCAGTGCTCTGCAAGCTCTCCAGGACAACATAAAATCTGGGGCTCTGTGCTTTCTTTCGTTCTGAACAAGTGTTACTGTTTTCTGCACAAAAGCGATTCTGCGAAGCAATGTGAACACTTGTGCTTCCCAGGCACAGAGAAGGTGCTAGCAGGGAATTCTCTGCCTGCCTTTCCCCAGTGCTCTGCAAGCTCTCCAGGACAACATAAAATCTGGGGCTCTGTGCTTTCTTTCGTTCTGAACAAGTGTTACTGTTTTCTGCACAAAAGCGATTCTGCGAAGCAATGTGAACACTTGTGCTTCCCAGGCACAGAGAAGGTGCTAGCAGGGAATTCTCTGCCTGCCTTTCCCCAGTGCTCTGCAAGCTCTCCAGGACAACATAAAATCTGGGGCTCTGTGCTTTCTTTCGTTCTGAACAAGTGTTACTGTTTTCTGCACAAAAGCGATTCTGCGAAGCAATGTGAACACTTGTGCTTCCCAGGCACAGAGAAGGTGCTAGCAGGGAATTCTCTGCCTGCCTTTCCCCAGTGCTCTGCAAGCTCTCCAGGACAACATAAAATCTGGGGCTCTGTGCTTTCTTTCGTTCTGAACAAGTGTTACTGTTTTCTGCACAAAAGCGATTCTGCGAAGCAATGTGAACACTTGTGCTTCCCAGGCACAGAGAAGGTGCTAGCAGGGAATTCTCTGCCTGCCTTTCCCCAGTGCTCTGCAAGCTCTCCAGGACAACATAAAATCTGGGGCTCTGTGCTTTCTTTCGTTCTGAACAAGTGTTACTGTTTTCTGCACAAAAGCGATTCTGCGAAGCAATGTGAACACTTGTGCTTCCCAGGCACAGAGAAGGTGCTAGCAGGGAATTCTCTGCCTGCCTTTCCCCAGTGCTCTGCAAGCTCTCCAGGACAACATAAAATCTGGGGCTCTGTGCTTTCTTTCGTTCTGAACAAGTGTTACTGTTTTCTGCACAAAAGCGATTCTGCGAAGCAATGTGAACACTTGTGCTTCCCAGGCACAGAGAAGGTGCTAGCAGGGAATTCTCTGCCTGCCTTTCCCCAGTGCTCTGCAAGCTCTCCAGGACAACATAAAATCTGGGGCTCTGTGCTTTCTTTCGTTCTGAACAAGTGTTACTGTTTTCTGCACAAAAGCGATTCTGCGAAGCAATGTGAACACTTGTGCTTCCCAGGCACAGAGAAGGTGCTAGCAGGGAATTCTCTGCCTGCCTTTCCCCAGTGCTCTGCAAGCTCTCCAGGACAACATAAAATCTGGGGCTCTGTGCTTTCTTTCGTTCTGAACAAGTGTTACTGTTTTCTGCACAAAAGCGATTCTGCGAAGCAATGTGAACACTTGTGCTTCCCAGGCACAGAGAAGGTGCTAGCAGGAATTCTCTGCCTGCCTTTCCCCAGTGCTCTGCAAGCTCTCCAGGACAACAGCAAATCTGGGGCTCTGTGCTTTCTTTCGTTCTGAACATGTTAGTGTTTTCTGCACAAAAGCGATTCTGCGAAGCAATGTGAACACTTGTGCTTCCCAGGCACAGAGAAGTGCTAGCAGGGAATTCTCTGCCTGCCTTTCCCCATGCTCTGCAAGCTCTCCAGGACAACATAAAATCTGGGGCTCTGTGCTTTCTTTCGTTCTGAACAAGTGTTAGCTGTTTTCTGCACAAAAGCGATTCTGCGAAGCAATGTGAACACTGTGCTTCCAGGCCAGAGAGGTGCTAGCAGGGAATTCTCTGCCTGCCTTTCCCCAGTGCTCTGCAAGCTCTCCAGGACAACATAAAATCTGGGGCTCTGTGCTTTCTTTCGTTCTGAACAAGTGTTACTGTTTTCTGCACAAAAGCGATTCTGCGAAGCAATGTGAACACTTGTGCTTCCCAGGCACAGAGAAGGTGCTAGCAGGGAATTCTCTGCCTGCCTTTCCCCAGTGCTCTGCAAGCTCTCCAGGACAACATAAAATCTGGGGCTCTGTGCTTTCTTTCGTTCTGAACAAGTGTTACTGTTTTCTGCACAAAAGCGATTCTGCGAAGCAATGTGAACACTTGTGCTTCCCAGGCACAGAGAAGGTGCTAGCAGGGAATTCTCTGCCTGCCTTTCCCCAGTGCTCTGCAAGCTCTCCAGGACAACATAAAATCTGGGGCTCTGTGCTTTCTTTCGTTCTGAACAAGTGTTACTGTTTTCTGCACAAAAGCGATTCTGCGAAGCAATGTGAACACTTGTGCTTCCCAGGCACAGAGAAGGTGCTAGCAGGGAATTCTCTGCCTGCCTTTCCCCAGTGCTCTGCAAGCTCTCCAGGACAACATAAAATCTGGGGCTCTGTGCTTTCTTTCGTTCTGAACAAGTGTTACTGTTTTCTGCACAAAAGCGATTCTGCGAAGCAATGTGAACACTTGTGCTTCCCAGGCACAGAGAAGGTGCTAGCAGGGAATTCTCTGCCTGCCTTTCCCCAGTGCTCTGCAAGCTCTCCAGGACAACATAAAATCTGGGGCTCTGTGCTTTCTTTCGTTCTGAACAAGTGTTACTGTTTTCTGCACAAAAGCGATTCTGCGAAGCAATGTGAACACTTGTGCTTCCCAGGCACAGAGAAGGTGCTAGCAGGGAATTCTCTGCCTGCCTTTCCCCAGTGCTCTGCAAGCTCTCCAGGACAACATAAAATCTGGGGCTCTGTGATTTCTTTCATTCTGAACAAGTGTTACTCTTTTCTGCACAAAAGCGATTCTGCGAAGCAATGTGAACACTTGTGCTTCCCAGGCACAGAGAAGGTGCTAGCAGGGAATTCTCTGCCTGCCTTTCCCCAGTGCTCTGCAAGCTCTCCAGGACAACATAAAATCTGGGGCTCTGTGCTTTCTTTCATTCTGAACAAGTGTTACTGTTTTCTGCACAAAAGCGATTCTGCGAAGCAATGTGAACACTTGTGCTTCCCAGGCACAGAGAAGGTGCTAGCAGGGAATTCTCTGCCTGCCTTTCCCCAGTGCTCTGCAAGCTCTCCAGGACAACATAAAATCTGGGGCTCTGTGCTTTCTTTCGTTCTGAACAAGTGTTACTGTTTTCTGCACAAAAGCGATTCTGCGAAGCAATGTGAACACTTGTGCTTCCCAGGCACAGAGAAGGTGCTAGCAGGGAATTCTCTGCCTGCCTTTCCCCAGTGCTCTGCAAGCTCTCCAGGACAACATAAAATCTGGGGCTCTGTGCTTTCTTTCGTTCTGAACAAGTGTTACTGTTTTCTGCACAAAAGCGATTCTGCGAAGCAATGTGAACAGGCACAGAGAAGGTGCTAGCAGGGAATTCTCTGCCTGCCTTTCCCCAGTGCTCTGCAAGCTCTCCAGGACAACATAAAATCTGGGGCTCTGTGCTTTCTTTCGTTCTGAACAAGTGTTACTGTTTTCTGCACAAAAGCGATTCTGCCAAGCAATGTGAACACTTGTGCTTCCCAGGCACAGAGAAGGTGCTAGCAGGGAATTCTCTGCCTGCCTTTTCCCAGTGCTCTGCAAGCTCTCCAGGACAACATAAAATCTGGGGCTCTGTGCTTTCTTTCATTCTGAACAAGTGTTACTGTTTTCTGCACAAAAGCAATTCTGCGAAGCAATGTGAACACTTGTGCTTCCCAGGCACAGAGAAGGTGCTAGCAGGGAATTCTCTGCCTGCCTTTCCCCAGTGCTCTGCAAGCTCTCCAGGACAACATAAAATCTGGGGCTCTGTGCTTTCTTTCGTTCTGAACAAGTGTTACTGTTTTCTGCACAAAAGCGATTCTGCGAAGCAATGTGAACACTTGTGCTTCCCAGGCACAGAGAAGGTGCTAGCAGGGAATTCTCTGCCTGCCTTTCCCCAGTGCTCTGCAAGCTCTCCAGGACAACATAAAATCTGGGGCTCTGTGCTTTCTTTCGTTCTGAACAAGTGTTACTGTTTTCTGCACAAAAGCGATTCTGCGAAGCAATGTGAACACTTCTGCTTCCCAGGCACAGAGAAGGTGCTAGCAGGGAATTCTCTGCCTGCCTTTCCCCAGTGCTCTGCAAGCTCTCCAGGACAACATAAAATCTGGGGCTCTGTGCTTTCTTTCGTTCTGAACAAGTGTTACTGTTTTCTGCACAAAAGCAATTCTGCGAAGCAATGTGAACACTTGTGCTTCCCAGGCACAGAGAAGGTGCTAGCAGGGAATTCTCTGCCTGCCTTTCCCCAGTGCTCTGCAAGCTCTCCAGGACAACATAAAATCTGGGGCTCTGTGCTTTCTTTCGTTCTGAACAAGTGTTACTGTTTTCTGCACAAAAGCGATTCTGCCAAGCAATGTGAACACTTGTGCTTCCCAGGCACAGAGAAGGTGCTAGCAGGGAATTTTCTGCCTGCCTTTCCCCAGTGCTCTGCAAGCTCTCCAGGACAACATAAAATCTGGGGCTCTGTGCTTTCTTTCGTTCTGAACAAGTGTTACTGTTTTCTGCACAAAAGCGATTCTGCCAAGCAATGTGAACAGGCACAGAGAAGGTGCTAGCAGGGAATTCTCTGCCTGCCTTTCCCCAGTGCTCTGCAAGCTCTCCAGGACAACATAAAATCTGGGGCTCTGTGCTTTCTTTCGTTCTGAACAAGTGTTACTGTTTTCTGCACAAAAGCGATTCTGCGAAGCAATGTGAACACTTGTGCTTCCCAGGCACAGAGAAGGTGCTAGCAGGGAATTCTCTGCCTGCCTTTCCCCAGTGCTCTGCAAGCTCTCCAGGACAACATAAAATCTGGGGCTCTGTGCTTTCTTTCGTTCTGAACAAGTGTTACTGTTTTCTGCACAAAAGCGATTCTGCGAAGCAATGTGAACACTTGTGCTTCCCAGGCACAGAGAAGGTGCTAGCAGGGAATTCTCTGCCTGCCTTTCCCCAGTGCTCTGCAAGCTCTCCAGGACAACATAAAATCTGGGGCTCTGTGCTTTCTTTCGTTCTGAACAAGTGTTACTGTTTTCTGCACAAAAGCGATTCTGCGAAGCAATGTGAACACTTGTGCTTCCCAGGCACAGAGAAGGTGCTAGCAGGGAATTCTCTGCCTGCCTTTCCCCAGTGCTCTGCAAGCTCTCCAGGACAACATAAAATCTGGGGCTCTGTGCTTTCTTTCGTTCTGAACAAGTGTTACTGTTTTCTGCACAAAAGCGATTCTGCGAAGCAATGTGAACACTTGTGCTTCCCAGGCACAGAGAAGGTGCTAGCAGGGAATTCTCTGCCTGCCTTTCCCCAGTGCTCTGCAAGCTCTCCAGGACAACATAAAATCTGGGGCTCTGTGCTTTCTTTCGTTCTGAACAAGTGTGACTGTTTTCTGCACAAAAGCGATTCTGCGAAGCAATGTGAACACTTGTGCTTCCCAGGCACAGAGAAGGTGCTAGCAGGGAATTCTCTGCCTGCCTTTCCCCAGTGCTCTGCAAGCTCTCCAGGACAACAGCAAATCTGGGGCTCTGTGCTTTCTTTCGTTCTGAACAAGTGTTAGTGTTTTCTGCACAAAAGCGATTCTGCGAAGCAATGTGAACACTTGTGCTTCCCAGGCACAGAGAAGGTGCTAGCAGGGAATTCTCTGCCTGCCTTTCCCCAGTGCTCTGCAAGCTCTCCAGGACAACATAAAATCTGGGGCTCTGTGCTTTCTTTCGTTCTGAACAAGTGTTACTGTTTTCTGCACAAAAGCGATTCTGCGAAGCAATGTGAACACTTGTGCTTCCCAGGCACAGAGAAGGTGCTAGCAGGGAATTCTCTGCCTGCCTTTCCCCAGTGCTCTGCAAGCTCTCCAGGACAACATAAAATCTGGGGCTCTGTGCTTTCTTTCGTTCTGAACAAGTGTTACTGTTTTCTGCACAAAAGCGATTCTGCGAAGCAATGTGAACACTTGTGCTTCCCAGGCACAGAGAAGGTGCTAGCAGGGAATTCTCTGCCTGCCTTTCCCCAGTGCTCTGCAAGCTCTCCAGGACAACATAAAATCTGGGGCTCTGTGCTTTCTTTCGTTCTGAACAAGTGTTACTGTTTTCTGCACAAAAGCGATTCTGCGAAGCAATGTGAACACTTGTGCTTCCCAGGCACAGAGAAGGTGCTAGCAGGGAATTCTCTGCCTGCCTTTCCCCAGTGCTCTGCAAGCTCTCCAGGACAACATAAAATCTGGGGCTCTGTGCTTTCTTTCATTCTGAACAAGTGTTACTGTTTTCTGCACAAAAGCGATTCTGCGAAGCAATGTGAACACTTGTGCTTCCCAGGCACAGAGAAGGTGCTAGCAGGGAATTCTCTGCCTGCCTTTCCCCAGTGCTCTGCAAGCTCTCCAGGACAACATAAAATCTGGGGCTCTGTGCTTTCTTTCATTCTGAACAAGTGTTACTGTTTTCTGCACAAAAGCGATTCTGCGAAGCAATGAACACTTGTGCTTCCCAGGCACAGAGAAGGTGCTAGCAGGGAATTCTCTGCCTGCCTTTCCCCAGTGCTCTGCAAGCTCTCCAGGACAACATAAAATCTGGGGCTCTGTGCTTTCTTTCGTTCTGAACAAGTGTTACTGTTTTCTGCACAAAAGCGATTCTGCGAAGCAATGTGAACACTTCTGCTTCCCAGGCACAGAGAAGGTGCTAGCAGGGAATTCTCTGCCTGCCTTTCCCCAGTGCTCTGCAAGCTCTCCAGGACAACATAAAATCTGGGGCTCTGTGCTTTCTTTCGTTCTGAACAAGTGTTACTGTTTTCTGCACAAAAGCGATTCTGCGAAGCAATGTGAACACTTCTGCTTCCCAGGCACAGAGAAGGTGCTAGCAGGGAATTCTCTGCCTGCCTTTCCCCAGTGCTCTGCAAGCTCTCCAGGACAACAGCAAATCTGGGGCTCTGTGCTTTCTTTCGTTCTGAACAAGTGTTAGTGTTTTCTGCACAAAAGCGATTCTGCGAAGCAATGTGAACACTTGTGCTTCCCAGGCACAGAGAAGGTGCTAGCAGGGAATTCTCTGCCTGCCTTTCCCCAGTGCTCTGCAAGCTCTCCAGGACAACATAAAATCTGGGGCTCTGTGCTTTCTTTCGTTCTGAACAAGTGTTACTGTTTTCTGCACAAAAGCGATTCTGCGAAGCAATGTGAACACTTGTGCTTCCCAGGCACAGAGAAGGTGCTAGCAGGGAATTCTCTGCCTGCCTTTCCCCAGTGCTCTGCAAGCTCTCCAGGACAACATAAAATCTGGGGCTCTGTGCTTTCTTTCGTTCTGAACAAGTGTTACTGTTTTCTGCACAAAAGCGATTCTGCGAAGCAATGTGAACACTTGTGCTTCCCAGGCACAGAGAAGGTGCTAGCAGGGAATTCTCTGCCTGCCTTTCCCCAGTGCTCTGCAAGCTCTCCAGGACAACAGCAAATCTGGGGCTCTGTGCTTTCTTTCGTTCTGAACAAGTGTTACTGTTTTCTGCACAAAAGCGATTCTGCCAAGCAATGTGAACACTTCTGCTTCCCAGGCACAGAGAAGGTGCTAGCAGGGAATTCTCTGCCTGCCTTTCCCCAGTGCTCTGCAAGCTCTCCAGGACAACATAAAATCTGGGGCTCTGTGCTTTCTTTCGTTCTGAACAAGTGTTACTGTTTTCTGCACAAAAGCGATTCTGCCAAGCAATGTGAACAGGCACAGAGAAGGTGCTAGCAGGGAATTCTCTGCCTGCCTTTCCCCAGTGCTCTGCAAGCTCTCCAGGACAACAGCAAATCTGGGGCTCTGTGCTTTCTTTCGTTCTGAACAAGTGTTACTGTTTTCTGCACAAAAGCGATTCTGCGAAGCAATGTGAACAGGCACAGAGAAGGTGCTAGCAGGGAATTCTCTGCCTGCCTTTCCCCAGTGCTCTGCAAGCTCTCCAGGACAACAGCAAATCTGGGGCTCTGTGCTTTCTTTCGTTCTGAACAAGTGTTACTGTTTTCTGCACAAAAGCGATTCTGCCAAGCAATGTGAACACTTGTGCTTCCCAGGCACAGAGAAGGTGCTAGCAGGGAATTCTCTGCCTGCCTTTCCCCAGTGCTCTGCAAGCTCTCCAGGACAACAGCAAATCTGGGGCTCTGTGCTTTCTTTCGTTCTGAACAAGTGTTACTGTTTTCTGCACAAAAGCGATTCTGCGAAGCAATGTGAACACTTGTGCTTCCCAGGCACAGAGAAGGTGCTAGCAGGGAATTCTCTGCCTGCCTTTCCCCAGTGCTCTGCAAGCTCTCCAGGACAACATAAAATCTGGGGCTCTGTGCTTTCTTTCGTTCTGAACAAGTGTTACTGTTTTCTGCACAAAAGCGATTCTGCGAAGCAATGTGAACACTTGTGCTTCCCAGGCACAGAGAAGGTGCTAGCAGGGAATTCTCTGCCTGCCTTTCCCCAGTGCTCTGCAAGCTCTCCAGGACAACATAAAATCTGGGGCTCTGTGCTTTCTTTCATTCTGAACAAGTGTTACTGTTTTCTGCACAAAAGCGATTCTGCGAAGCAATGTGAACACTTGTGCTTCCCAGGCACAGAGAAGGTGCTAGCAGGGAATTCTCTGCCTGCCTTTCCCCAGTGCTCTGCAAGCTCTCCAGGACAACATAAAATCTGGGGCTCTGTGCTTTCTTTCGTTCTGAACAAGTGTTACTGTTTTCTGCACAAAAGCGATTCTGCGAAGCAATGTGAACACTTGTGCTTCCCAGGCACAGAGAAGGTGCTAGCAGGGAATTCTCTGCCTGCCTTTCCCCAGTGCTCTGCAAGCTCTCCAGGACAACATAAAATCTGGGGCTCTGTGCTTTCTTTCATTCTGAACAAGTGTTACTGTTTTCTGCACAAAAGCGATTCTGCGAAGCAATGTGAACACTTGTGCTTCCCAGGCACAGAGAAGGTGCTAGCAGGGAATTCTCTGCCTGCCTTTCCCCAGTGCTCTGCAAGCTCTCCAGGACAACATAAAATCTGGGGCTCTGTGCTTTCTTTCGTTCTGAACAAGTGTTACTGTTTTCTGCACAAAAGCGATTCTGCGAAGCAATGTGAACACTTGTGCTTCCCAGGCACAGAGAAGGTGCTAGCAGGGAATTCTCTGCCTGCCTTTCCCCAGTGCTCTGCAAGCTCTCCAGGACAACATAAAATCTGGGGCTCTGTGCTTTCTTTCATTCTGAACAAGTGTTACTGTTTTCTGCACAAAAGCGATTCTGCGAAGCAATGTGAACACTTGTGCTTCCCAGGCACAGAGAAGGTGCTAGCAGGGAATTCTCTGCCTGCCTTTCCCCAGTGCTCTGCAAGCTCTCCAGGACAACATAAAATCTGGGGCTCTGTGCTTTCTTTCGTTCTGAACAAGTGTTACTGTTTTCTGCACAAAAGCGATTCTGCCAAGCAATGTGAACAGGCACAGAGAAGGTGCTAGCAGGGAATTCTCTGCCTGCCTTTCCCCAGTGCTCTGCAAGCTCTCCAGGACAACAGCAAATCTGGGGCTCTGTGCTTTCTTTCGTTCTGAACAAGTGTTACTGTTTTCTGCACAAAAGCGATTCTGCGAAGCAATGTGAACAGGCACAGAGAAGGTGCTAGCAGGGAATTCTCTGCCTGCCTTTCCCCAGTGCTCTGCAAGCTCTCCAGGACAACAGCAAATCTGGGGCTCTGTGCTTTCTTTCGTTCTGAACAAGTGTTACTGTTTTCTGCACAAAAGCGATTCTGCCAAGCAATGTGAACACTTGTGCTTCCCAGGCACAGAGAAGGTGCTAGCAGGGAATTCTCTGCCTGCCTTTCCCCAGTGCTCTGCAAGCTCTCCAGGACAACAGCAAATCTGGGGCTCTGTGCTTTCTTTCGTTCTGAACAAGTGTTACTGTTTTCTGCACAAAAGCGATTCTGCGAAGCAATGTGAACACTTGTGCTTCCCAGGCACAGAGAAGGTGCTAGCAGGGAATTCTCTGCCTGCCTTTCCCCAGTGCTCTGCAAGCTCTCCAGGACAACATAAAATCTGGGGCTCTGTGCTTTCTTTCGTTCTGAACAAGTGTTACTGTTTTCTGCACAAAAGCGATTCTGCGAAGCAATGTGAACACTTGTGCTTCCCAGGCACAGAGAAGGTGCTAGCAGGGAATTCTCTGCCTGCCTTTCCCCAGTGCTCTGCAAGCTCTCCAGGACAACATAAAATCTGGGGCTCTGTGCTTTCTTTCATTCTGAACAAGTGTTACTGTTTTCTGCACAAAAGCGATTCTGCGAAGCAATGTGAACACTTGTGCTTCCCAGGCACAGAGAAGGTGCTAGCAGGGAATTCTCTGCCTGCCTTTCCCCAGTGCTCTGCAAGCTCTCCAGGACAACATAAAATCTGGGGCTCTGTGCTTTCTTTCGTTCTGAACAAGTGTTACTGTTTTCTGCACAAAAGCGATTCTGCGAAGCAATGTGAACACTTGTGCTTCCCAGGCACAGAGAAGGTGCTAGCAGGGAATTCTCTGCCTGCCTTTCCCCAGTGCTCTGCAAGCTCTCCAGGACAACATAAAATCTGGGGCTCTGTGCTTTCTTTCATTCTGAACAAGTGTTACTGTTTTCTGCACAAAAGCGATTCTGCGAAGCAATGTGAACACTTGTGCTTCCCAGGCACAGAGAAGGTGCTAGCAGGGAATTCTCTGCCTGCCTTTCCCCAGTGCTCTGCAAGCTCTCCAGGACAACATAAAATCTGGGGCTCTGTGCTTTCTTTCGTTCTGAACAAGTGTTACTGTTTTCTGCACAAAAGCGATTCTGCCAAGCAATGTGAACACTTGTGCTTCCCAGGCACAGAGAAGGTGCTAGCAGGGAATTCTCTGCCTGCCTTTCCCCAGTGCTCTGCAAGCTCTCCAGGACAACATAAAATCTGGGGCTCTGTGCTTTCTTTCGTTCTGAACAAGTGTTACTGTTTTCTGCACAAAAGCGATTCTGCGAAGCAATGTGAACAGGCACAGAGAAGGTGCTAGCAGGGAATTCTCTGCCTGCCTTTCCCCAGTGCTCTGCAAGCTCTCCAGGACAACATAAAATCTGGGGCTCTGTGCTTTCTTTCGTTCTGAACAAGTGTTACTGTTTTCTGCACAACAGCGATTCTGCGAAGCAATGTGAACACTTGTGCTTCCCAGGCACAGAGAAGGTGCTAGCAGGGAATTCTCTGCCTGCCTTTCCCCAGTGCTCTGCAAGCTCTCCAGGACAACATAAAATCTGGGGCTCTGTGCTTTCTTTCGTTCTGAACAAGTGTTACTGTTTTCTGCACAAAAGCGATTCTGCGAAGCAATGTGAACACTTGTGCTTCCCAGGCACAGAGAAGGTGCTAGCAGGGAATTCTCTGCCTGCCTTTCCCCAGTGCTCTGCAAGCTCTCCAGGACAACAGCAAATCTGGGGCTCTGTGCTTTCTTTCGTTCTGAACAAGTGTTAGTGTTTTCTGCACAAAAGCGATTCTGCGAAGCAATGTGAACACTTGTGCTTCCCAGGCACAGAGAAGGTGCTAGCAGGGAATTCTCTGCCTGCCTTTCCCCAGTGCTCTGCAAGCTCTCCAGGACAACATAAAATCTGGGGCTCTGTGCTTTCTTTCGTTCTGAACAAGTGTTACTGTTTTCTGCACAAAAGCGATTCTGCGAAGCAATGTGAACAGGCACAGAGAAGGTGCTAGCAGGGAATTCTCTGCCTGCCTTTCCCCAGTGCTCTGCAAGCTCTCCAGGACAACATAAAATCTGGGGCTCTGTGCTTTCTTTCGTTCTGAACAAGTATTACTGTTTTCTGCACAAAAGCGATTCTGCGAAGCAATGTGAACACTTGTGCTTCCCAGGCACAGAGAAGGTGCTAGCAGGGAATTCTCTGCCTGCCTTTCCCCAGTGCTCTGCAAGCTCTCCAGGACAACATAAAATCTGGGGCTCTGTGCTTTCTTTCGTTCTGAACAAGTGTTACTGTTTTCTGCACAAAAGCGATTCTGCGAAGCAATGTGAACACTTGTGCTTCCCAGGCACAGAGAAGGTGCTAGCAGGGAATTCTCTGCCTGCCTTTCCCCAGTGCTCTGCAAGCTCTCCAGGACAACATAAAATCTGGGGCTCTGTGCTTTCTTTCATTCTGAACAAGTGTTACTGTTTTCTGCACAAAAGCGATTCTGCGAAGCAATGTGAACACTTGTGCTTCCCAGGCACAGAGAAGGTGCTAGCAGGGAATTCTCTGCCTGCCTTTCCCCAGTGCTCTGCAAGCTCTCCAGGACAACATAAAATCTGGGGCTCTGTGCTTTCTTTCGTTCTGAACAAGTGTTACTGTTTTCTGCACAAAAGCGATTCTGCGAAGCAATGTGAACACTTGTGCTTCCCAGGCACAGAGAAGGTGCTAGCAGGGAATTCTCTGCCTGCCTTTCCCCAGTGCTCTGCAAGCTCTCCAGGACAACATAAAATCTGGGGCTCTGTGCTTTCTTTCGTTCTGAACAAGTGTTACTGTTTTCTGCACAAAAGCGATTCTGCGAAGCAATGTGAACAGGCACAGAGAAGGTGCTAGCAGGGAATTCTCTGCCTGCCTTTCCCCAGTGCTCTGCAAGCTCTCCAGGACAACATAAAATCTGGGGCTCTGTGCTTTCTTTCGTTCTGAACAAGTGTTACTGTTTTCTGCACAACAGCGATTCTGCGAAGCAATGTGAACACTTGTGCTTCCCAGGCACAGAGAAGGTGCTAGCAGGGAATTCTCTGCCTGCCTTTCCCCAGTGCTCTGCAAGCTCTCCAGGACAACATAAAATCTGGGGCTCTGTGCTTTCTTTCGTTCTGAACAAGTGTTACTGTTTTCTGCACAAAAGCGATTCTGCGAAGCAATGTGAACACTTGTGCTTCCCAGGCACAGAGAAGGTGCTAGCAGGGAATTCTCTGCCTGCCTTTCCCCAGTGCTCTGCAAGCTCTCCAGGACAACATAAAATCTGGGGCTCTGTGCTTTCTTTCGTTCTGAACAAGTGTTACTGTTTTCTGCACAAAAGCGATTCTGCGAAGCAATGTGAACACTTGTGCTTCCCAGGCACAGAGAAGGTGCTAGCAGGGAATTCTCTGCCTGCCTTTCCCCAGTGCTCTGCAAGCTCTCCAGGACAACATAAAATCTGGGGCTCTGTGCTTTCTTTCGTTCTGAACAAGTGTTACTGTTTTCTGCACAAAAGCGATTCTGCGAAGCAATGTGAACAGGCACAGAGAAGGTGCTAGCAGGGAATTCTCTGCCTGCCTTTCCCCAGTGCTCTGCAAGCTCTCCAGGACAACATAAAAACTGGGGCTCTGTGCTTTCTTTCGTTCTGAACAAGTGTTACTGTTTTCTGCACAAAAGCGATTCTGCGAAGCAATGTGAACACTTGTGCTTCCCAGGCACAGAGAAGGTGCTAGCAGGGAATTCTCTGCCTGCCTTTCCCCAGTGCTCTGCAAGCTCTCCAGGACAACATAAAATCTGGGGCTCTGTGCTTTCTTTCGTTCTGAACAAGTGTTACTGTTTTCTGCACAAAAGCGATTCTGCGAAGCAATGTGAACACTTGTGCTTCCCAGGCACAGAGAAGGTGCTAGCAGGGAATTCTCTGCCTGCCTTTCCCCAGTGCTCTGCAAGCTCTCCAGGACAACATAAAATCTGGGGCTCTGTGCTTTCTTTCATTCTGAACAAGTGTTACTGTTTTCTGCACAAAAGCGATTCTGCGAAGCAATGTGAACACTTGTGCTTCCCAGGCACAGAGAAGGTGCTAGCAGGGAATTCTCTGCCTGCCTTTCCCCAGTGCTCTGCAAGCTCTCCAGGACAACATAAAATCTGGGGCTCTGTGCTTTCTTTCATTCTGAACAAGTGTTACTGTTTTCTGCACAAAAGCAATTCTGCGAAGCAATGTGAACACTTGTGCTTCCCAGGCACAGAGAAGGTGCTAGCAGGGAATTCTCTGCCTGCCTTTCCCCAGTGCTCTGCAAGCTCTCCAGGACAACATAAAATCTGGGGCTCTGTGCTTTCTTTCGTTCTGAACAAGTGTTACTGTTTTCTGCACAAAAGCGATTCTGCGAAGCAATGTGAACAGGCACAGAGAAGGTGCTAGCAGGGAATTCTCTGCCTGCCTTTCCCCAGTGCTCTGCAAGCTCTCCAGGACAACATAAAATCTGGGGCTCTGTGCTTTCTTTCGTTCTGAACAAGTGTTACTGTTTTCTGCACAAAAGCGATTCTGCGAAGCAATGTGAACACTTGTGCTTCCCAGGCACAGAGAAGGTGCTAGCAGGGAATTCTCTGCCTGCCTTTCCCCAGTGCTCTGCAAGCTCTCCAGGACAACATAAAATCTGGGGCTCTGTGCTTTCTTTCGTTCTGAACAAGTGTTACTGTTTTCTGCACAAAAGCGATTCTGCGAAGCAATGTGAACACTTGTGCTTCCCAGGCACAGAGAAGGTGCTAGCAGGGAATTCTCTGCCTGCCTTTCCCCAGTGCTCTGCAAGCTCTCCAGGACAACATAAAATCTGGGGCTCTGTGCTTTCTTTCATTCTGAACAAGTGTTACTGTTTTCTGCACAAAAGCGATTCTGCGAAGCAATGTGAACACTTGTGCTTCCCAGGCACAGAGAAGGTGCTAGCAGGGAATTCTCTGCCTGCCTTTCCCCAGTGCTCTGCAAGCTCTCCAGGACAACATAAAATCTGGGGCTCTGTGCTTTCTTTCGTTCTGAATAAGTGTTACTGTTTTCTGCACAAAAGCGATTCTGCCAAGCAATGTGAACACTTGTGCTTCCCAGGCACAGAGAAGGTGCTAGCAGGGAATTCTCTGCCTGCTTTTCCCCAGTGCTCTGCAAGCTCTCCAGGACAACATAAAATCTGGGGCTCTGTGCTTTCTTTCGTTCTGAACAAGTGTTACTGTTTTCTGCACAAAAGCGATTCTGCGAAGCAATGTGAACAGGCACAGAGAAGGTGCTAGCAGGGAATTCTCTGCCTGCCTTTCCCCAGTGCTCTGCAAGCTCTCCAGGACAACATAAAATCTGGGGCTCTGTGCTTTCTTTCGTTCTGAACAAGTGTTACTGTTTTCTGCACAACAGCGATTCTGCGAAGCAATGTGAACACTTCTGCTTCCCAGGCACAGAGAAGGTGCTAGCAGGGAATTCTCTGCCTGCCTTTCCCCAGTGCTCTGCAAGCTCTCCAGGACAACAGCAAATCTGGGGCTCTGTGCTTTCTTTCGTTCTGAACAAGTGTTACTGTTTTCTGCACAAAAGCGATTCTGCCAAGCAATGTGAACACTTGTGCTTCCCAGGCACAGAGAAGGTGCTAGCAGGGAATTCTCTGCCTGCCTTTCCCCAGTGCTCTGCAAGCTCTCCAGGACAACATAAAATCTGGGGCTCTGTGCTTTCTTTCGTTCTGAACAAGTGTTACTGTTTTCTGCACAAAAGCGATTCTGCGAAGCAATGTGAACAGGCACAGAGAAGGTGCTAGCAGGGAATTCTCTGCCTGCCTTTCCCCGGTGCTCTGCAAGCTCTCCAGGACAACATAAAATCTGGGGCTCTGTGCTTTCTTTCGTTCTGAACAAGTGTACTGTTTTCTGCACAAAACCGATTCTGCGAAGCAATGTGAACACTTGTGCTTCCCAGGCACAGAGAAGGTGCTAGCAGGGAATTCTCTGCCTGCCTTTCCCCAGTGCTCTGCAAGCTCTCCAGGACAACATAAAATCTGGGGCTCTGTGCTTTCTTTCGTTCTGAACAAGTGTTACTGTTTTCTGCACAAAAGCGATTCTGCGAAGCAATGTGAACACTTGTGCTTCCCAGGCACAGAGAAGGTGCTAGCAGGGAATTCTCTGCCTGCCTTTCCCCAGTGCTCTGCAAGCTCTCCAGGACAACATAAAATCTGGGGCTCTGTGCTTTCTTTCGTTCTGAACAAGTGTTACTGTTTTCTGCACAAAAGCGATTCTGCGAAGCAATGTGAACACTTGTGCTTCCCAGGCACAGAGAAGGTGCTAGCAGGGAATTCTCTGCCTGCCTTTCCCCAGTGCTCTGCAAGCTCTCCAGGACAACATAAAATCTGGGGCTCTGTGCTTTCTTTCATTCTGAACAAGTGTTACTGTTTTCTGCACAAAAGCGATTCTGCGAAGCAATGTGAACACTTGTGCTTCCCAGGCACAGAGAAGGTGCTAGCAGGGAATTCTCTGCCTGCCTTTCCCCAGTGCTCTGCAAGCTCTCCAGGACAACATAAAATCTGGGGCTCTGTGCTTTCTTTCGTTCTGAACAAGTGTTACTGTTTTCTGCACAAAAGCGATTCTGCCAAGCAATGTGAACACTTGTGCTTCCCAGGCACAGAGAAGGTGCTAGCAGGGAATTCTCTGCCTGCCTTTCCCCAGTGCTCTGCAAGCTCTCCAGGACAACATAAAATCTGGGGCTCTGTGCTTTCTTTCGTTCTGAACAAGTGTTACTGTTTTCTGCACAAAAGCGATTCTGCCAAGCAATGTGAACACTTGTGCTTCCCAGGCACAGAGAAGGTGCTAGCAGGGAATTCTCTGCCTGCCTTTCCCCAGTGCTCTGCAAGCTCTCCAGGACAACATAAAATCTGGGGCTCTGTGCTTTCTTTCGTTCTGAACAAGTGTTACTGTTTTCTGCACAAAAGCGATTCTGCGAAGCAATGTGAACACTTGTGCTTCCCAGGCACAGAGAAGGTGCTAGCAGGGAATTCTCTGCCTGCCTTTCCCCAGTGCTCTGCAAGCTCTCCAGGACAACATAAAATCTGGGGCTCTGTGCTTTCTTTCATTCTGAACAAGTGTTACTGTTTTCTGCACAAAAGCAATTCTGCGAAGCAATGTGAACACTTGTGCTTCCCAGGCACAGAGAAGGTGCTAGCAGGGAATTCTCTGCCTGCCTTTCCCCAGTGCTCTGCAAGCTCTCCAGGACAACATAAAATCTGGGGCTCTGTGCTTTCTTTCGTTCTGAACAAGTGTTACTGTTTTCTGCACAAAAGCGATTCTGCGAAGCAATGTGAACACTTGTGCTTCCCAGGCACAGAGAAGGTGCTAGCAGGGAATTCTCTGCCTGCCTTTCCCCAGTGCTCTGCAAGCTCTCCAGGACAACATAAAATCTGGGGCTCTGTGCTTTCTTTCGTTCTGAACAAGTGTTACTGTTTTCTGCACAAAAGCGATTCTGCGAAGCAATGTGAACACTTCTGCTTCCCAGGCACAGAGAAGGTGCTAGCAGGGAATTCTCTGCCTGCCTTTCCCCAGTGCTCTGCAAGCTCTCCAGGACAACATAAAATCTGGGGCTCTGTGCTTTCTTTCATTCTGAACAAGTGTTACTGTTTTCTGCACAAAAGCGATTCTGCGAAGCAATGTGAACACTTCTGCTTCCCAGGCACAGAGAAGGTGCTAGCAGGGAATTCTCTGCCTGCCTTTCCCCAGTGCTCTGCAAGCTCTCCAGGACAACATAAAATCTGGGGCTCTGTGCTTTCTTTCGTTCTGAACAAGTGTTACTGTTTTCTGCACAAAAGCCATTCTGCGAAGCAATGTGAACACTTGTGCTTCCCAGGCACAGAGAAGGTGCTAGCAGGGAATTCTCTGCCTGCCTTTCCCCAGTGCTCTGCAAGCTCTCCAGGACAACATAAAATCTGGGGCTCTGTGCTTTCTTTCGTTCTGAACAAGTGTTACTGTTTTCTGCACAAAAGCGATTCTGCCAAGCAATGTGAACACTTGTGCTTCCCAGGCACAGAGAAGGTGCTAGCAGGGAATTTTCTGCCTGCCTTTCCCCAGTGCTCTGCAAGCTCTCCAGGACAACATAAAATCTGGGGCTCTGTGCTTTCTTTCGTTCTGAACAAGTGTTACTGTTTTCTGCACAAAAGCGATTCTGCCAAGCAATGTGAACAGGCACAGAGAAGGTGCTAGCAGGGAATTCTCTGCCTGCCTTTCCCCAGTGCTCTGCAAGCTCTCCAGGACAACATAAAATCTGGGGCTCTGTGCTTTCTTTCGTTCTGAACAAGTGTTACTGTTTTCTGCACAAAAGCGATTCTGCGAAGCAATGTGAACACTTGTGCTTCCCAGGCACAGAGAAGGTGCTAGCAGGGAATTCTCTGCCTGCCTTTCCCCAGTGCTCTGCAAGCTCTCCAGGACAACATAAAATCTGGGGCTCTGTGCTTTCTTTCGTTCTGAACAAGTGTTACTGTTTTCTGCACAAAAGCGATTCTGCGAAGCAATGTGAACACTTGTGCTTCCCAGGCACAGAGAAGGTGCTAGCAGGGAATTCTCTGCCTGCCTTTCCCCAGTGCTCTGCAAGCTCTCCAGGACAACATAAAATCTGGGGCTCTGTGCTTTCTTTCGTTCTGAACAAGTGTTACTGTTTTCTGCACAAAAGCGATTCTGCGAAGCAATGTGAACACTTGTGCTTCCCAGGCACAGAGAAGGTGCTAGCAGGGAATTCTCTGCCTGCCTTTCCCCAGTGCTCTGCAAGCTCTCCAGGACAACAGCAAATCTGGGGCTCTGTGCTTTCTTTCGTTCTGAACAAGTGTTACTGTTTTCTGCACAAAAGCGATTCTGCGAAGCAATGTGAACACTTGTGCTTCCCAGGCACAGAGAAGGTGCTAGCAGGGAATTCTCTGCCTGCCTTTCCCCAGTGCTCTGCAAGCTCTCCAGGACAACATAAAATCTGGGGCTCTGTGCTTTCTTTCATTCTGAACAAGTGTTACTGTTTTCTGCACAAAAGCGATTCTGCGAAGCAATGTGAACACTTGTGCTTCCCAGGCACAGAGAAGGTGCTAGCAGGGAATTCTCTGCCTGCCTTTCCCCAGTGCTCTGCAAGCTCTCCAGGACAACATAAAATCTGGGGCTCTGTGCTTTCTTTCGTTCTGAACAAGTGTTACTGTTTTCTGCACAAAAGCGATTCTGCGAAGCAATGTGAACACTTGTGCTTCCCAGGCACAGAGAAGGTGCTAGCAGGGAATTCTCTGCCTCCCTTTCCCCAGTGCTCTGCAAGCTCTCCAGGACAACATAAAATCTGGGGCTCTGTGCTTTCTTTCGTTCTGAACAAGTGTTACTGTTTTCTGCACAAAAGCGATTCTGCGAAGCAATGTGAACACTTGTGCTTCCCAGGCACAGAGAAGGTGCTAGCAGGGAATTCTCTGCCTGCCTTTCCCCAGTGCTCTGCAAGCTCTCCAGGACAACATAAAATCTGGGGCTCTGTGCTTTCTTTCATTCTGAACAAGTGTTACTGTTTTCTGCACAAAAGCGATTCTGCGAAGCAATGTGAACACTTCTGCTTCCCAGGCACAGAGAAGGTGCTAGCAGGGAATTCTCTGCCTGCCTTTCCCCAGTGCTCTGCAAGCTCTCCAGGACAACAGCAAATCTGGGGCTCTGTGCTTTCTTTCATTCTGAACAAGTGTTACTGTTTTCTGCACAAAAGCGATTCTGCGAAGCAATGTGAACACTTGTGCTTCCCAGGCACAGAGAAGGTGCTAGCAGGGAATTCTCTGCCTGCCTTTCCCCAGTGCTCTGCAAGCTCTCCAGGACAACATAAAATCTGGGGCTCTGTGCTTTCTTTCGTTCTGAACAAGTGTTACTGTTTTCTGCACAAAAGCGATTCTGCGAAGCAATGTGAACACTTGTGCTTCCCAGGCACAGAGAAGGTGCTAGCAGGGAATTCTCTGCCTGCCTTTCCCCAGTGCTCTGCAAGCTCTCCAGGACAACATAAAATCTGGGGCTCTGTGCTTTCTTTCGTTCTGAACAAGTGTTACTGTTTTCTGCACAAAAGCGATTCTGCGAAGCAATGTGAACACTTCTGCTTCCCAGGCACAGAGAAGGTGCTAGCAGGGAATTCTCTGCCTGCCTTTCCCCAGTGCTCTGCAAGCTCTCCAGGACAACAGCAAATCTGGGGCTCTGTGCTTTCTTTCGTTCTGAACAAGTGTTAGTGTTTTCTGCACAAAAGCGATTCTGCGAAGCAATGTGAACACTTGTGCTTCCCAGGCACAGAGAAGGTGCTAGCAGGGAATTCTCTGCCTGCCTTTCCCCAGTGCTCTGCAAGCTCTCCAGGACAACATAAAATCTGGGGCTCTGTGCTTTCTTTCGTTCTGAACAAGTGTTAGTGTTTTCTGCACAAAAGCGATTCTGCGAAGCAATGTGAACAGGCACAGAGAAGGTGCTAGCAGGGAATTCTCTGCCTGCCTTTCCCCAGTGCTCTGCAAGCTCTCCAGGACAACATAAAATCTGGGGCTCTGTGCTTTCTTTCGTTCTGAACAAGTGTTACTGTTTTCTGCACAAAAGCGATTCTGCGAAGCAATGTGAACACTTGTGCTTCCCAGGCACAGAGAAGGTGCTAGCAGGGAATTCTCTGCCTGCCTTTCCCCAGTGCTCTGCAAGCTCTCCAGGACAACATAAAATCTGGGGCTCTGTGCTTTCTTTCGTTCTGAACAAGTGTTACTGTTTTCTGCACAAAAGCGATTCTGCGAAGCAATGTGAACACTTGTGCTTCCCAGGCACAGAGAAGGTGCTAGCAGGGAATTCTCTGCCTGCCTTTCCCCAGTGCTCTGCAAGCTCTCCAGGACAACAGCAAATCTGGGGCTCTGTGCTTTCTTTCGTTCTGAACAAGTGTTACTGTTTTCTGCACAAAAGCGATTCTGCGAAGCAATGTGAACAGGCACAGAGAAGGTGCTAGCAGGGAATTCTCTGCCTGCCTTTCCCCAGTGCTCTGCAAGCTCTCCAGGACAACAGCAAATCTGGGGCTCTGTGCTTTCTTTCGTTCTGAACAAGTGTTACTGTTTTCTGCACAAAAGCGATTCTGCGAAGCAATGTGAACAGGCACAGAGAAGGTGCTAGCAGGGAATTCTCTGCCTGCCTTTCCCCAGTGCTCTGCAAGCTCTCCAGGACAACAGCAAATCTGGGGCTCTGTGCTTTCTTTCGTTCTGAACAAGTGTTACTGTTTTCTGCACAAAAGCGATTCTGCGAAGCAATGTGAACACTTGTGCTTCCCAGGCACAGAGAAGGTGCTAGCAGGGAATTCTCTGCCTGCCTTTCCCCAGTGCTCTGCAAGCTCTCCAGGACAACAGCAAATCTGGGGCTCTGTGCTTTCTTTCGTTCTGAACAAGTGTTACTGTTTTCTGCACAAAAGCGATTCTGCCAAGCAATGTGAACACTTGTGCTTCCCAGGCACAGAGAAGGTGCTAGCAGGGAATTCTCTGCCTGCCTTTCCCCAGTGCTCTGCAAGCTCTCCAGGACAACATAAAATCTGGGGCTCTGTGCTTTCTTTCGTTCTGAACAAGTGTTACTGTTTTCTGCACAAAAGCGATTCTGCGAAGCAATGTGAACACTTGTGCTTCCCAGGCACAGAGAAGGTGCTAGCAGGGAATTCTCTGCCTGCCTTTCCCCAGTGCTCTGCAAGCTCTCCAGGACAACATAAAATCTGGGGCTCTGTGCTTTCTTTCATTCTGAACAAGTGTTACTGTTTTCTGCACAAAAGCGATTCTGCGAAGCAATGTGAACACTTGTGCTTCCCAGGCACAGAGAAGGTGCTAGCAGGGAATTCTCTGCCTGCCTTTCCCCAGTGCTCTGCAAGCTCTCCAGGACAACATAAAATCTGGGGCTCTGTGCTTTCTTTCGTTCTGAACAAGTGTTACTGTTTTCTGCACAAAAGCGATTCTGCGAAGCAATGTGAACACTTGTGCTTCCCAGGCACAGAGAAGGTGCTAGCAGGGAATTCTCTGCCTGCCTTTCCCCAGTGCTCTGCAAGCTCTCCAGGACAACATAAAATCTGGGGCTCTGTGCTTTCTTTCGTTCTGAACAAGTGTTACTGTTTTCTGCACAACAGCGATTCTGCGAAGCAATGTGAACACTTCTGCTTCCCAGGCACAGAGAAGGTGCTAGCAGGGAATTCTCTGCCTGCCTTTCCCCAGTGCTCTGCAAGCTCTCCAGGACAACAGCAAATCTGGGGCTCTGTGCTTTCTTTCGTTCTGAACAAGTGTTACTGTTTTCTGCACAAAAGCGATTCTGCCAAGCAATGTGAACACTTGTGCTTCCCAGGCACAGAGAAGGTGCTAGCAGGGAATTCTCTGCCTGCCTTTCCCCAGTGCTCTGCAAGCTCTCCAGGACAACATAAAATCTGGGGCTCTGTGCTTTCTTTCGTTCTGAACAAGTGTTACTGTTTTCTGCACAAAAGCGATTCTGCGAAGCAATGTGAACAGGCACAGAGAAGGTGCTAGCAGGGAATTCTCTGCCTGCCTTTCCCCGGTGCTCTGCAAGCTCTCCAGGACAACATAAAATCTGGGGCTCTGTGCTTTCTTTCGTTCTGAACAAGTGTACTGTTTTCTGCACAAAACCGATTCTGCGAAGCAATGTGAACACTTGTGCTTCCCAGGCACAGAGAAGGTGCTAGCAGGGAATTCTCTGCCTGCCTTTCCCCAGTGCTCTGCAAGCTCTCCAGGACAACATAAAATCTGGGGCTCTGTGCTTTCTTTCGTTCTGAACAAGTGTTACTGTTTTCTGCACAAAAGCGATTCTGCGAAGCAATGTGAACACTTGTGCTTCCCAGGCACAGAGAAGGTGCTAGCAGGGAATTCTCTGCCTCCCTTTCCCCAGTGCTCTGCAAGCTCTCCAGGACAACATAAAATCTGGGGCTCTGTGCTTTCTTTCGTTCTGAACAAGTGTTACTGTTTTCTGCACAAAAGCGATTCTGCGAAGCAATGTGAACACTTGTGCTTCCCAGGCACAGAGAAGGTGCTAGCAGGGAATTCTCTGCCTGCCTTTCCCCAGTGCTCTGCAAGCTCTCCAGGACAACATAAAATCTGGGGCTCTGTGCTTTCTTTCATTCTGAACAAGTGTTACTGTTTTCTGCACAAAAGCGATTCTGCGAAGCAATGTGAACACTTCTGCTTCCCAGGCACAGAGAAGGTGCTAGCAGGGAATTCTCTGCCTGCCTTTCCCCAGTGCTCTGCAAGCTCTCCAGGACAACAGCAAATCTGGGGCTCTGTGCTTTCTTTCATTCTGAACAAGTGTTACTGTTTTCTGCACAAAAGCGATTCTGCGAAGCAATGTGAACACTTGTGCTTCCCAGGCACAGAGAAGGTGCTAGCAGGGAATTCTCTGCCTGCCTTTCCCCAGTGCTCTGCAAGCTCTCCAGGACAACATAAAATCTGGGGCTCTGTGCTTTCTTTCGTTCTGAACAAGTGTTACTGTTTTCTGCACAAAAGCGATTCTGCGAAGCAATGTGAACACTTGTGCTTCCCAGGCACAGAGAAGGTGCTAGCAGGGAATTCTCTGCCTGCCTTTCCCCAGTGCTCTGCAAGCTCTCCAGGACAACATAAAATCTGGGGCTCTGTGCTTTCTTTCGTTCTGAACAAGTGTTACTGTTTTCTGCACAAAAGCGATTCTGCCAAGCAATGTGAACACTTCTGCTTCCCAGGCACAGAGAAGGTGCTAGCAGGGAATTCTCTGCCTGCCTTTCCCCAGTGCTCTGCAAGCTCTCCAGGACAACAGCAAATCTGGGGCTCTGTGCTTTCTTTCGTTCTGAACAAGTGTTAGTGTTTTCTGCACAAAAGCGATTCTGCGAAGCAATGTGAACACTTGTGCTTCCCAGGCACAGAGAAGGTGCTAGCAGGGAATTCTCTGCCTGCCTTTCCCCAGTGCTCTGCAAGCTCTCCAGGACAACATAAAATCTGGGGCTCTGTGCTTTCTTTCGTTCTGAACAAGTGTTAGTGTTTTCTGCACAAAAGCGATTCTGCGAAGCAATGTGAACAGGCACAGAGAAGGTGCTAGCAGGGAATTCTCTGCCTGCCTTTCCCCAGTGCTCTGCAAGCTCTCCAGGACAACATAAAATCTGGGGCTCTGTGCTTTCTTTCGTTCTGAACAAGTGTTACTGTTTTCTGCACAAAAGCGATTCTGCGAAGCAATGTGAACACTTGTGCTTCCCAGGCACAGAGAAGGTGCTAGCAGGGAATTCTCTGCCTGCCTTTCCCCAGTGCTCTGCAAGCTCTCCAGGACAACATAAAATCTGGGGCTCTGTGCTTTCTTTCGTTCTGAACAAGTGTTACTGTTTTCTGCACAAAAGCGATTCTGCGAAGCAATGTGAACACTTGTGCTTCCCAGGCACAGAGAAGGTGCTAGCAGGGAATTCTCTGCCTGCCTTTCCCCAGTGCTCTGCAAGCTCTCCAGGACAACAGCAAATCTGGGGCTCTGTGCTTTCTTTCGTTCTGAACAAGTGTTACTGTTTTCTGCACAACAGCGATTCTGCGAAGCAATGTGAACACTTCTGCTTCCCAGGCACAGAGAAGGTGCTAGCAGGGAATTCTCTGCCTGCCTTTCCCCAGTGCTCTGCAAGCTCTCCAGGACAACAGCAAATCTGGGGCTCTGTGCTTTCTTTCGTTCTGAACAAGTGTTACTGTTTTCTGCACAAAAGCGATTCTGCGAAGCAATGTGAACACTTGTGCTTCCCAGGCACAGAGAAGGTGCTAGCAGGGAATTCTCTGCCTGCCTTTCCCCAGTGCTCTGCAAGCTCTCCAGGACAACATAAAATCTGGGGCTCTGTGCTTTCTTTCGTTCTGAACAAGTGTTACTGTTTTCTGCACAAAAGCGATTCTGCGAAGCAATGTGAACACTTGTGCTTCCCAGGCACAGAGAAGGTGCTAGCAGGGAATTCTCTGCCTCCCTTTCCCCAGTGCTCTGCAAGCTCTCCAGGACAACATAAAATCTGGGGCTCTGTGCTTTCTTTCGTTCTGAACAAGTGTTACTGTTTTCTGCACAAAAGCGATTCTGCGAAGCAATGTGAACACTTGTGCTTCCCAGGCACAGAGAAGGTGCTAGCAGGGAATTCTCTGCCTGCCTTTCCCCAGTGCTCTGCAAGCTCTCCAGGACAACATAAAATCTGGGGCTCTGTGCTTTCTTTCATTCTGAACAAGTGTTACTGTTTTCTGCACAAAAGCGATTCTGCGAAGCAATGTGAACACTTCTGCTTCCCAGGCACAGAGAAGGTGCTAGCAGGGAATTCTCTGCCTGCCTTTCCCCAGTGCTCTGCAAGCTCTCCAGGACAACAGCAAATCTGGGGCTCTGTGCTTTCTTTCATTCTGAACAAGTGTTACTGTTTTCTGCACAAAAGCGATTCTGCGAAGCAATGTGAACACTTGTGCTTCCCAGGCACAGAGAAGGTGCTAGCAGGGAATTCTCTGCCTGCCTTTCCCCAGTGCTCTGCAAGCTCTCCAGGACAACATAAAATCTGGGGCTCTGTGCTTTCTTTCGTTCTGAACAAGTGTTACTGTTTTCTGCACAAAAGCGATTCTGCGAAGCAATGTGAACACTTGTGCTTCCCAGGCACAGAGAAGGTGCTAGCAGGGAATTCTCTGCCTGCCTTTCCCCAGTGCTCTGCAAGCTCTCCAGGACAACATAAAATCTGGGGCTCTGTGCTTTCTTTCGTTCTGAACAAGTGTTACTGTTTTCTGCACAAAAGCGATTCTGCGAAGCAATGTGAACACTTCTGCTTCCCAGGCACAGAGAAGGTGCTAGCAGGGAATTCTCTGCCTGCCTTTCCCCAGTGCTCTGCAAGCTCTCCAGGACAACAGCAAATCTGGGGCTCTGTGCTTTCTTTCGTTCTGAACAAGTGTTAGTGTTTTCTGCACAAAAGCGATTCTGCGAAGCAATGTGAACACTTGTGCTTCCCAGGCACAGAGAAGGTGCTAGCAGGGAATTCTCTGCCTGCCTTTCCCCAGTGCTCTGCAAGCTCTCCAGGACAACATAAAATCTGGGGCTCTGTGCTTTCTTTCGTTCTGAACAAGTGTTAGTGTTTTCTGCACAAAAGCGATTCTGCGAAGCAATGTGAACAGGCACAGAGAAGGTGCTAGCAGGGAATTCTCTGCCTGCCTTTCCCCAGTGCTCTGCAAGCTCTCCAGGACAACATAAAATCTGGGGCTCTGTGCTTTCTTTCGTTCTGAACAAGTGTTACTGTTTTCTGCACAAAAGCGATTCTGCGAAGCAATGTGAACACTTGTGCTTCCCAGGCACAGAGAAGGTGCTAGCAGGGAATTCTCTGCCTGCCTTTCCCCAGTGCTCTGCAAGCTCTCCAGGACAACAGCAAATCTGGGGCTCTGTGCTTTCTTTCGTTCTGAACAAGTGTTACTGTTTTCTGCACAACAGCGATTCTGCGAAGCAATGTGAACACTTCTGCTTCCCAGGCACAGAGAAGGTGCTAGCAGGGAATTCTCTGCCTGCCTTTCCCCAGTGCTCTGCAAGCTCTCCAGGACAACAGCAAATCTGGGGCTCTGTGCTTTCTTTCGTTCTGAACAAGTGTTACTGTTTTCTGCACAAAAGCGATTCTGCGAAGCAATGTGAACAGGCACAGAGAAGGTGCTAGCAGGGAATTCTCTGCCTGCCTTTCCCCAGTGCTCTGCAAGCTCTCCAGGACAACAGCAAATCTGGGGCTCTGTGCTTTCTTTCGTTCTGAACAAGTGTTACTGTTTTCTGCACAAAAGCGATTCTGCCAAGCAATGTGAACACTTGTGCTTCCCAGGCACAGAGAAGGTGCTAGCAGGGAATTCTCTGCCTGCCTTTCCCCAGTGCTCTGCAAGCTCTCCAGGACAACATAAAATCTGGGGCTCTGTGCTTTCTTTCGTTCTGAACAAGTGTTACTGTTTTCTGCACAAAAGCGATTCTGCGAAGCAATGTGAACACTTGTGCTTCCCAGGCACAGAGAAGGTGCTAGCAGGGAATTCTCTGCCTGCCTTTCCCCAGTGCTCTGCAAGCTCTCCAGGACAACATAAAATCTGGGGCTCTGTGCTTTCTTTCATTCTGAACAAGTGTTACTGTTTTCTGCACAAAAGCGATTCTGCGAAGCAATGTGAACACTTGTGCTTCCCAGGCACAGAGAAGGTGCTAGCAGGGAATTCTCTGCCTGCCTTTCCCCAGTGCTCTGCAAGCTCTCCAGGACAACATAAAATCTGGGGCTCTGTGCTTTCTTTCGTTCTGAACAAGTGTTACTGTTTTCTGCACAAAAGCGATTCTGCGAAGCAATGTGAACACTTGTGCTTCCCAGGCACAGAGAAGGTGCTAGCAGGGAATTCTCTGCCTCCCTTTCCCCAGTGCTCTGCAAGCTCTCCAGGACAACATAAAATCTGGGGCTCTGTGCTTTCTTTCGTTCTGAACAAGTGTTACTGTTTTCTGCACAAAAGCGATTCTGCGAAGCAATGTGAACACTTGTGCTTCCCAGGCACAGAGAAGGTGCTAGCAGGGAATTCTCTGCCTGCCTTTCCCCAGTGCTCTGCAAGCTCTCCAGGACAACATAAAATCTGGGGCTCTGTGCTTTCTTTCATTCTGAACAAGTGTTACTGTTTTCTGCACAAAAGCGATTCTGCGAAGCAATGTGAACACTTCTGCTTCCCAGGCACAGAGAAGGTGCTAGCAGGGAATTCTCTGCCTGCCTTTCCCCAGTGCTCTGCAAGCTCTCCAGGACAACAGCAAATCTGGGGCTCTGTGCTTTCTTTCATTCTGAACAAGTGTTACTGTTTTCTGCACAAAAGCGATTCTGCGAAGCAATGTGAACACTTGTGCTTCCCAGGCACAGAGAAGGTGCTAGCAGGGAATTCTCTGCCTGCCTTTCCCCAGTGCTCTGCAAGCTCTCCAGGACAACATAAAATCTGGGGCTCTGTGCTTTCTTTCGTTCTGAACAAGTGTTACTGTTTTCTGCACAAAAGCGATTCTGCGAAGCAATGTGAACACTTGTGCTTCCCAGGCACAGAGAAGGTGCTAGCAGGGAATTCTCTGCCTGCCTTTCCCCAGTGCTCTGCAAGCTCTCCAGGACAACATAAAATCTGGGGCTCTGTGCTTTCTTTCGTTCTGAACAAGTGTTACTGTTTTCTGCACAAAAGCGATTCTGCGAAGCAATGTGAACACTTCTGCTTCCCAGGCACAGAGAAGGTGCTAGCAGGGAATTCTCTGCCTGCCTTTCCCCAGTGCTCTGCAAGCTCTCCAGGACAACAGCAAATCTGGGGCTCTGTGCTTTCTTTCGTTCTGAACAAGTGTTAGTGTTTTCTGCACAAAAGCGATTCTGCGAAGCAATGTGAACACTTGTGCTTCCCAGGCACAGAGAAGGTGCTAGCAGGGAATTCTCTGCCTGCCTTTCCCCAGTGCTCTGCAAGCTCTCCAGGACAACATAAAATCTGGGGCTCTGTGCTTTCTTTCGTTCTGAACAAGTGTTAGTGTTTTCTGCACAAAAGCGATTCTGCGAAGCAATGTGAACAGGCACAGAGAAGGTGCTAGCAGGGAATTCTCTGCCTGCCTTTCCCCAGTGCTCTGCAAGCTCTCCAGGACAACATAAAATCTGGGGCTCTGTGCTTTCTTTCGTTCTGAACAAGTGTTACTGTTTTCTGCACAAAAGCGATTCTGCGAAGCAATGTGAACACTTGTGCTTCCCAGGCACAGAGAAGGTGCTAGCAGGGAATTCTCTGCCTGCCTTTCCCCAGTGCTCTGCAAGCTCTCCAGGACAACAGCAAATCTGGGGCTCTGTGCTTTCTTTCGTTCTGAACAAGTGTTACTGTTTTCTGCACAACAGCGATTCTGCGAAGCAATGTGAACACTTCTGCTTCCCAGGCACAGAGAAGGTGCTAGCAGGGAATTCTCTGCCTGCCTTTCCCCAGTGCTCTGCAAGCTCTCCAGGACAACAGCAAATCTGGGGCTCTGTGCTTTCTTTCGTTCTGAACAAGTGTTACTGTTTTCTGCACAAAAGCGATTCTGCGAAGCAATGTGAACAGGCACAGAGAAGGTGCTAGCAGGGAATTCTCTGCCTGCCTTTCCCCAGTGCTCTGCAAGCTCTCCAGGACAACAGCAAATCTGGGGCTCTGTGCTTTCTTTCGTTCTGAACAAGTGTTACTGTTTTCTGCACAAAAGCGATTCTGCGAAGCAATGTGAACAGGCACAGAGAAGGTGCTAGCAGGGAATTCTCTGCCTGCCTTTCCCCAGTGCTCTGCAAGCTCTCCAGGACAACAGCAAATCTGGGGCTCTGTGCTTTCTTTCGTTCTGAACAAGTGTTACTGTTTTCTGCACAAAAGCGATTCTGCCAAGCAATGTGAACACTTGTGCTTCCCAGGCACAGAGAAGGTGCTAGCAGGGAATTCTCTGCCTGCCTTTCCCCAGTGCTCTGCAAGCTCTCCAGGACAACATAAAATCTGGGGCTCTGTGCTTTCTTTCGTTCTGAACAAGTGTTACTGTTTTCTGCACAAAAGCGATTCTGCCAAGCAATGTGAACACTTGTGCTTCCCAGGCACAGAGAAGGTGCTAGCAGGGAATTCTCTGCCTGCCTTTCCCCAGTGCTCTGCAAGCTCTCCAGGACAACATAAAATCTGGGGCTCTGTGCTTTCTTTCGTTCTGAACAAGTGTTACTGTTTTCTGCACAAAAGCGATTCTGCGAAGCAATGTGAACACTTGTGCTTCCCAGGCACAGAGAAGGTGCTAGCAGGGAATTCTCTGCCTGCCTTTCCCCAGTGCTCTGCAAGCTCTCCAGGACAACATAAAATCTGGGGCTCTGTGCTTTCTTTCATTCTGAACAAGTGTTACTGTTTTCTGCACAAAAGCGATTCTGCGAAGCAATGTGAACACTTGTGCTTCCCAGGCACAGAGAAGGTGCTAGCAGGGAATTCTCTGCCTGCCTTTCCCCAGTGCTCTGCAAGCTCTCCAGGACAACATAAAATCTGGGGCTCTGTGCTTTCTTTCGTTCTGAACAAGTGTTACTGTTTTCTGCACAAAAGCGATTCTGCGAAGCAATGTGAACACTTGTGCTTCCCAGGCACAGAGAAGGTGCTAGCAGGGAATTCTCTGCCTGCCTTTCCCCAGTGCTCTGCAAGCTCTCCAGGACAACATAAAATCTGGGGCTCTGTGCTTTCTTTCGTTCTGAACAAGTGTTACTGTTTTCTGCACAAAAGCGATTCTGCGAAGCAATGTGAACACTTGTGCTTCCCAGGCACAGAGAAGGTGCTAGCAGGGAATTCTCTGCCTGCCTTTCCCCAGTGCTCTGCAAGCTCTCCAGGACAACATAAAATCTGGGGCTCTGTGCTTTCTTTCGTTCTGAACAAGTGTTACTGTTTTCTGCACAAAAGCGATTCTGCGAAGCAATGTGAACACTTGTGCTTCCCAGGCACAGAGAAGGTGCTAGCAGGGAATTCTCTGCCTGCCTTTCCCCAGTGCTCTGCAAGCTCTCCAGGACAACATAAAATCTGGGGCTCTGTGCTTTCTTTCATTCTGAACAAGTGTTACTGTTTTCTGCACAAAAGCGATTCTGCGAAGCAATGTGAACACTTGTGCTTCCCAGGCACAGAGAAGGTGCTAGCAGGGAATTCTCTGCCTGCCTTTCCCCAGTGCTCTGCAAGCTCTCCAGGACAACATAAAATCTGGGGCTCTGTGCTTTCTTTCGTTCTGAACAAGTGTTACTGTTTTCTGCACAAAAGCGATTCTGCCAAGCAATGTGAACACTTGTGCTTCCCAGGCACAGAGAAGGTGCTAGCAGGGAATTCTCTGCCTGCCTTTCCCCAGTGCTCTGCAAGCTCTCCAGGACAACATAAAATCTGGGGCTCTGTGCTTTCTTTCGTTCTGAACAAGTGTTACTGTTTTCTGCACAAAAGCGATTCTGCCAAGCAATGTGAACACTTGTGCTTCCCAGGCACAGAGAAGGTGCTAGCAGGGAATTCTCTGCCTGCCTTTCCCCAGTGCTCTGCAAGCTCTCCAGGACAACATAAAATCTGGGGCTCTGTGCTTTCTTTCGTTCTGAACAAGTGTTACTGTTTTCTGCACAAAAGCGATTCTGCGAAGCAATGTGAACAGGCACAGAGAAGGTGCTAGCAGGGAATTCTCTGCCTGCCTTTCCCCAGTGCTCTGCAAGCTCTCCAGGACAACATAAAATCTGGGGCTCTGTGCTTTCTTTCATTCTGAACAAGTGTTACTGTTTTCTGCACAAAAGCGATTCTGCGAAGCAATGTGAACACTTGTGCTTCCCAGGCACAGAGAAGGTGCTAGCAGGGAATTCTCTGCCTGCCTTTCCCCAGTGCTCTGCAAGCTCTCCAGGACAACATAAAATCTGGGGCTCTGTGCTTTCTTTCATTCTGAACAAGTGTTACTGTTTTCTGCACAAAAGCAATTCTGCGAAGCAATGTGAACACTTGTGCTTCCCAGGCACAGAGAAGGTGCTAGCAGGGAATTCTCTGCCTGCCTTTCCCCAGTGCTCTGCAAGCTCTCCAGGACAACATAAAATCTGGGGCTCTGTGCTTTCTTTCGTTCTGAACAAGTGTTACTGTTTTCTGCACAAAAGCGATTCTGCGAAGCAATGTGAACACTTGTGCTTCCCAGGCACAGAGAAGGTGCTAGCAGGGAATTCTCTGCCTGCCTTTCCCCAGTGCTCTGCAAGCTCTCCAGGACAACATAAAATCTGGGGCTCTGTGCTTTCTTTCGTTCTGAACAAGTGTTACTGTTTTCTGCACAAAAGCGATTCTGCGAAGCAATGTGAACACTTCTGCTTCCCAGGCACAGAGAAGGTGCTAGCAGGGAATTCTCTGCCTGCCTTTCCCCAGTGCTCTGCAAGCTCTCCAGGACAACATAAAATCTGGGGCTCTGTGCTTTCTTTCATTCTGAACAAGTGTTACTGTTTTCTGCACAAAAGCGATTCTGCGAAGCAATGTGAACACTTGTGCTTCCCAGGCACAGAGAAGGTGCTAGCAGGGAATTCTCTGCCTGCCTTTCCCCAGTGCTCTGCAAGCTCTCCAGGACAACATAAAATCTGGGGCTCTGTGCTTTCTTTCGTTCTGAACAAGTGTTACTGTTTTCTGCACAAAAGCCATTCTGCGAAGCAATGTGAACACTTGTGCTTCCCAGGCACAGAGAAGGTGCTAGCAGGGAATTCTCTGCCTGCCTTTCCCCAGTGCTCTGCAAGCTCTCCAGGACAACATAAAATCTGGGGCTCTGTGCTTTCTTTCGTTCTGAACAAGTGTTACTGTTTTCTGCACAAAAGCGATTCTGCCAAGCAATGTGAACACTTGTGCTTCCCAGGCACAGAGAAGGTGCTAGCAGGGAATTTTCTGCCTGCCTTTCCCCAGTGCTCTGCAAGCTCTCCAGGACAACATAAAATCTGGGGCTCTGTGCTTTCTTTCGTTCTGAACAAGTGTTACTGTTTTCTGCACAAAAGCGATTCTGCCAAGCAATGTGAACAGGCACAGAGAAGGTGCTAGCAGGGAATTCTCTGCCTGCCTTTCCCCAGTGCTCTGCAAGCTCTCCAGGACAACATAAAATCTGGGGCTCTGTGCTTTCTTTCGTTCTGAACAAGTGTTACTGTTTTCTGCACAAAAGCGATTCTGCGAAGCAATGTGAACACTTGTGCTTCCCAGGCACAGAGAAGGTGCTAGCAGGGAATTCTCTGCCTGCCTTTCCCCAGTGCTCTGCAAGCTCTCCAGGACAACATAAAATCTGGGGCTCTGTGCTTTCTTTCGTTCTGAACAAGTGTTACTGTTTTCTGCACAAAAGCGATTCTGCGAAGCAATGTGAACACTTGTGCTTCCCAGGCACAGAGAAGGTGCTAGCAGGGAATTCTCTGCCTGCCTTTCCCCAGTGCTCTGCAAGCTCTCCAGGACAACATAAAATCTGGGGCTCTGTGCTTTCTTTCGTTCTGAACAAGTGTTACTGTTTTCTGCACAAAAGCGATTCTGCGAAGCAATGTGAACACTTGTGCTTCCCAGGCACAGAGAAGGTGCTAGCAGGGAATTCTCTGCCTGCCTTTCCCCAGTGCTCTGCAAGCTCTCCAGGACAACAGCAAATCTGGGGCTCTGTGCTTTCTTTCGTTCTGAACAAGTGTTACTGTTTTCTGCACAAAAGCGATTCTGCGAAGCAATGTGAACACTTGTGCTTCCCAGGCACAGAGAAGGTGCTAGCAGGGAATTCTCTGCCTGCCTTTCCCCAGTGCTCTGCAAGCTCTCCAGGACAACATAAAATCTGGGGCTCTGTGCTTTCTTTCGTTCTGAACAAGTGTTACTGTTTTCTGCACAAAAGCAATTCTGCGAAGCAATGTGAACACTTGTGCTTCCCAGGCACAGAGAAGGTGCTAGCAGGGAATTCTCTGCCTGCCTTTCCCCAGTGCTCTGCAAGCTCTCCAGGACAACATAAAATCTGGGGCTCTGTGCTTTCTTTCATTCTGAACAAGTGTTACTGTTTTCTGCACAAAAGCGATTCTGCGAAGCAATGTGAACACTTGTGCTTCCCAGGCACAGAGAAGGTGCTAGCAGGGAATTCTCTGCCTGCCTTTCCCCAGTGCTCTGCAAGCTCTCCAGGACAACATAAAATCTGGGGCTCTGTGCTTTCTTTCGTTCTGAACAAGTGTTACTGTTTTCTGCACAAAAGCGATTCTGCGAAGCAATGTGAACACTTGTGCTTCCCAGGCACAGAGAAGGTGCTAGCAGGGAATTCTCTGCCTGCCTTTCCCCAGTGCTCTGCAAGCTCTCCAGGACAACATAAAATCTGGGGCTCTGTGCTTTCTTTCATTCTGAACAAGTGTTACTGTTTTCTGCACAAAAGCGATTCTGCGAAGCAATGTGAACACTTGTGCTTCCCAGGCACAGAGAAGGTGCTAGCAGGGAATTCTCTGCCTGCCTTTCCCCAGTGCTCTGCAAGCTCTCCAGGACAACATAAAATCTGGGGCTCTGTGCTTTCTTTCGTTCTGAACAAGTGTTACTGTTTTCTGCACAAAAGCGATTCTGCGAAGCAATGTGAACACTTGTGCTTCCCAGGCACAGAGAAGGTGCTAGCAGGGAATTCTCTGCCTCCCTTTCCCCAGTGCTCTGCAAGCTCTCCAGGACAACATAAAATCTGGGGCTCTGTGCTTTCTTTCGTTCTGAACAAGTGTTACTGTTTTCTGCACAAAAGCGATTCTGCGAAGCAATGTGAACACTTGTGCTTCCCAGGCACAGAGAAGGTGCTAGCAGGGAATTCTCTGCCTGCCTTTCCCCAGTGCTCTGCAAGCTCTCCAGGACAACATAAAATCTGGGGCTCTGTGCTTTCTTTCATTCTGAACAAGTGTTACTGTTTTCTGCACAAAAGCGATTCTGCGAAGCAATGTGAACACTTCTGCTTCCCAGGCACAGAGAAGGTGCTAGCAGGGAATTCTCTGCCTGCCTTTCCCCAGTGCTCTGCAAGCTCTCCAGGACAACAGCAAATCTGGGGCTCTGTGCTTTCTTTCATTCTGAACAAGTGTTACTGTTTTCTGCACAAAAGCGATTCTGCGAAGCAATGTGAACACTTGTGCTTCCCAGGCACAGAGAAGGTGCTAGCAGGGAATTCTCTGCCTGCCTTTCCCCAGTGCTCTGCAAGCTCTCCAGGACAACATAAAATCTGGGGCTCTGTGCTTTCTTTCGTTCTGAACAAGTGTTACTGTTTTCTGCACAAAAGCGATTCTGCGAAGCAATGTGAACACTTGTGCTTCCCAGGCACAGAGAAGGTGCTAGCAGGGAATTCTCTGCCTGCCTTTCCCCAGTGCTCTGCAAGCTCTCCAGGACAACATAAAATCTGGGGCTCTGTGCTTTCTTTCGTTCTGAACAAGTGTTACTGTTTTCTGCACAAAAGCGATTCTGCGAAGCAATGTGAACACTTGTGCTTCCCAGGCACAGAGAAGGTGCTAGCAGGGAATTCTCTGCCTGCCTTTCCCCAGTGCTCTGCAAGCTCTCCAGGACAACATAAAATCTGGGGCTCTGTGCTTTCTTTCGTTCTGAACAAGTGTTACTGTTTTCTGCACAAAAGCGATTCTGCGAAGCAATGTGAACACTTCTGCTTCCCAGGCACAGAGAAGGTGCTAGCAGGGAATTCTCTGCCTGCCTTTCCCCAGTGCTCTGCAAGCTCTCCAGGACAACAGCAAATCTGGGGCTCTGTGCTTTCTTTCGTTCTGAACAAGTGTTAGTGTTTTCTGCACAAAAGCGATTCTGCGAAGCAATGTGAACACTTGTGCTTCCCAGGCACAGAGAAGGTGCTAGCAGGGAATTCTCTGCCTGCCTTTCCCCAGTGCTCTGCAAGCTCTCCAGGACAACATAAAATCTGGGGCTCTGTGCTTTCTTTCGTTCTGAACAAGTGTTAGTGTTTTCTGCACAAAAGCGATTCTGCGAAGCAATGTGAACAGGCACAGAGAAGGTGCTAGCAGGGAATTCTCTGCCTGCCTTTCCCCAGTGCTCTGCAAGCTCTCCAGGACAACATAAAATCTGGGGCTCTGTGCTTTCTTTCGTTCTGAACAAGTGTTACTGTTTTCTGCACAAAAGCGATTCTGCGAAGCAATGTGAACACTTGTGCTTCCCAGGCACAGAGAAGGTGCTAGCAGGGAATTCTCTGCCTGCCTTTCCCCAGTGCTCTGCAAGCTCTCCAGGACAACATAAAATCTGGGGCTCTGTGCTTTCTTTCGTTCTGAACAAGTGTTACTGTTTTCTGCACAAAAGCGATTCTGCGAAGCAATGTGAACACTTGTGCTTCCCAGGCACAGAGAAGGTGCTAGCAGGGAATTCTCTGCCTGCCTTTCCCCAGTGCTCTGCAAGCTCTCCAGGACAACAGCAAATCTGGGGCTCTGTGCTTTCTTTCGTTCTGAACAAGTGTTACTGTTTTCTGCACAACAGCGATTCTGCGAAGCAATGTGAACACTTCTGCTTCCCAGGCACAGAGAAGGTGCTAGCAGGGAATTCTCTGCCTGCCTTTCCCCAGTGCTCTGCAAGCTCTCCAGGACAACAGCAAATCTGGGGCTCTGTGCTTTCTTTCGTTCTGAACAAGTGTTACTGTTTTCTGCACAAAAGCGATTCTGCGAAGCAATGTGAACAGGCACAGAGAAGGTGCTAGCAGGGAATTCTCTGCCTGCCTTTCCCCAGTGCTCTGCAAGCTCTCCAGGACAACATAAAATCTGGGGCTCTGTGCTTTCTTTCGTTCTGAACAAGTGTTACTGTTTTCTGCACAAAAGCGATTCTGCGAAGCAATGTGAACAGGCACAGAGAAGGTGCTAGCAGGGAATTCTCTGCCTGCCTTTCCCCAGTGCTCTGCAAGCTCTCCAGGACAACAGCAAATCTGGGGCTCTGTGCTTTCTTTCGTTCTGAACAAGTGTTACTGTTTTCTGCACAAAAGCGATTCTGCCAAGCAATGTGAACACTTGTGCTTCCCAGGCACAGAGAAGGTGCTAGCAGGGAATTCTCTGCCTGCCTTTCCCCAGTGCTCTGCAAGCTCTCCAGGACAACAGCAAATCTGGGGCTCTGTGCTTTCTTTCGTTCTGAACAAGTGTTACTGTTTTCTGCACAAAAGCGATTCTGCCAAGCAATGTGAACACTTGTGCTTCCCAGGCACAGAGAAGGTGCTAGCAGGGAATTCTCTGCCTGCCTTTCCCCAGTGCTCTGCAAGCTCTCCAGGACAACATAAAATCTGGGGCTCTGTGCTTTCTTTCGTTCTGAACAAGTGTTACTGTTTTCTGCACAAAAGCGATTCTGCGAAGCAATGTGAACACTTGTGCTTCCCAGGCACAGAGAAGGTGCTAGCAGGGAATTCTCTGCCTGCCTTTCCCCAGTGCTCTGCAAGCTCTCCAGGACAACATAAAATCTGGGGCTCTGTGCTTTCTTTCGTTCTGAACAAGTGTTACTGTTTTCTGCACAAAAGCGATTCTGCGAAGCAATGTGAACACTTGTGCTTCCCAGGCACAGAGAAGGTGCTAGCAGGGAATTCTCTGCCTGCCTTTCCCCAGTGCTCTGCAAGCTCTCCAGGACAACATAAAATCTGGGGCTCTGTGCTTTCTTTCGTTCTGAACAAGTGTTAGTGTTTTCTGCACAAAAGCGATTCTGCGAAGCAATGTGAACACTTGTGCTTCCCAGGCACAGAGAAGGTGCTAGCAGGGAATTCTCTGCCTGCCTTTCCCCAGTGCTCTGCAAGCTCTCCAGGACAACATAAAATCTGGGGCTCTGTGCTTTCTTTCGTTCTGAACAAGTGTTACTGTTTTCTGCACAAAAGCGATTCTGCGAAGCAATGTGAACACTTGTGCTTCCCAGGCACAGAGAAGGTGCTAGCAGGGAATTCTCTGCCTGCCTTTCCCCAGTGCTCTGCAAGCTCTCCAGGACAACATAAAATCTGGGGCTCTGTGCTTTCTTTCGTTCTGAACAAGTGTTACTGTTTTCTGCACAAAAGCGATTCTGCGAAGCAATGTGAACACTTGTGCTTCCCAGGCACAGAGAAGGTGCTAGCAGGGAATTCTCTGCCTGCCTTTCCCCAGTGCTCTGCAAGCTCTCCAGGACAACATAAAATCTGGGGCTCTGTGCTTTCTTTCGTTCTGAACAAGTGTTACTGTTTTCTGCACAAAAGCGATTCTGCGAAGCAATGTGAACAGGCACAGAGAAGGTGCTAGCAGGGAATTCTCTGCCTGCCTTTCCCCAGTGCTCTGCAAGCTCTCCAGGACAACATAAAATCTGGGGCTCTGTGCTTTCTTTCGTTCTGAACAAGTGTTACTGTTTTCTGCACAACAGCGATTCTGCGAAGCAATGTGAACACTTGTGCTTCCCAGGCACAGAGAAGGTGCTAGCAGGGAATTCTCTGCCTGCCTTTCCCCAGTGCTCTGCAAGCTCTCCAGGACAACAGCAAATCTGGGGCTCTGTGCTTTCTTTCGTTCTGAACAAGTGTTACTGTTTTCTGCACAAAAGCGATTCTGCCAAGCAATGTGAACAGGCACAGAAAAGGTGCTAGCAGGGAATTCTCTGCCTGCTTTTCCCCAGTGCTCTGCAAGCTCTCCAGGACAACAGCAAATCTGGGGCTCTGTGCTTTCTTTCGTTCTGAACAAGTGTTAGTGTATTCTGCACAAAAGCGATTCTGCCAAGCAATGTGAACAGGCACAGAGAAGGTGCTAGCAGGGAATTCTCTGCCTGCTTTTCCCCAGTGCTCTGCAAGCTCTCCAGGACAACAGCAAATCTGGGGCTCTGTGCTTTCTTTCGTTCTGAAGAAGTGTTAGTGTTTTCTGCACAAAAGCGATTCTGCGAAGCAATGTGAACACTTCTGCTTCCCAGGCACAGAGAAGGTGCTAGCAGGGAATTCTCTTCCTGCTTTTCCCCAGTGTTCTGCAAGCTCTCCAGGACAACAGCAAATCTGGGGCTCTGTGCTTTCTTTCGTTCTGAACAAGTGTTACTCTTTTCTGCACAAAAGCGATTCTGCGAAGCAATGTGAACAGGCACAGAGAAGGTGCTAGCAGGGAATTCTCTGCCTGCCTTTCCCCAGTGCTCTGCAAGCTCTCCAGGACAACAGCAAATCTGGGGCTCTGTGCTTTCTTTCGTTCTGAACAAGTGTTACTGTTTTCTGCACAAAAGCGATTCTGCGAAGCAATGTGAACAGGCACAGAAAAGGTGCTAGCAGGGAATTCTCTGCCTGCTTTTCCCCAGTGCTCTGCAAGCTCTCCAGGACAACAGCAAATCTGGGGCTCTGTGCTTTCTTTCGTTCTGAACAAGTGTTAGTGTATTCTGCACAAAAGCGATTCTGCCAAGCAATGTGAACAGGCACAGAGAAGGTGCTAGCAGGGAATTCTCTGCCTGCTTTTCCCCAGTGCTCTGCAAGCTCTCCAGGACAACAGCAAATCTGGGGCTCTGTGCTTTCTTTCGTTCTGAAGAAGTGTTAGTGTTTTCTGCACAAAAGCGATTCTGCGAAGCAATCTGAACACTTCTGCTTCCCAGGCACAGAGAAGGTGCTAGCAGGGAATTCTCTTCCTGCTTTTCCCCAGTGTTCTGCAAGCTCTCCAGGACAACAGCAAATCTGGGGCTCTGTGCTTTCTTTCGTTCTGAACAAGTGTTACTCTTTTCTGCACAAAAGCGATTCTGCGAAGCAATGTGAACAGGCACAGAGAAGGTGCTAGCAGGGAATTCTCTGCCTGCCTTTCCCCAGTGCTCTGCAAGCTCTCCAGGACAACAGCAAATCTGGGGCTCTGTGCTTTCTTTCGTTCTGAACAAGTGTTACTGTTTTCTGCACAAAAGCGATTCTGCCAAGCAATGTGAACAGGCACAGAAAAGGTGCTAGCAGGGAATTCTCTGCCTGCTTTTCCCCAGTGCTCTGCAAGCTCTCCAGGACAACAGCAAATCTGGGGCTCTGTGCTTTCTTTCGTTCTGAACAAGTGTTAGTGTATTCTGCACAAAAGCGATTCTGCCAAGCAATGTGAACAGGCACAGAGAAGGTGCTAGCAGGGAATTCTCTGCCTGCTTTTCCCCAGTGCTCTGCAAGCTCTCCAGGACAACAGCAAATCTGGGGCTCTGTGCTTTCTTTCGTTCTGAAGAAGTGTTAGTGTTTTCTGCACAAAAGCGATTCTGCGAAGCAATGTGAACACTTCTGCTTCCCAGGCACAGAGAAGGTGCTAGCAGGGAATTCTCTTCCTGCTTTTCCCCAGTGTTCTGCAAGCTCTCCAGGACAACAGCAAATCTGGGGCTCTGTGCTTTCTTTCGTTCTGAACAAGTGTTACTCTTTTCTGCACAAAAGCGATTCTGCGAAGCAATGTGAACAGGCACAGAGAAGGTGCTAGCAGGGAATTCTCTGCCTGCTTTTTCCCAGTGCTCTGCAAGCTCTCTAGGACAACATAAAATCTGGGGCTCTGTGCTTTCTTTCGTTCTGAACAAGTGTTAGTGTATTCTGCACAAAAGCGATTCTGCCAAGCAATGTGAACAGGCACAGAGAAGGTGCTAGCAGGGAATTCTCTGCCTGCTTTTCCCCAGTGCTCTGCAAGCTCTCCAGGACAACAGCAAATCTGGGGCTCTGTGCTTTCTTTCGTTCTGAACAAGTGTTACTGTTTTCTGCACAAAAGCGATTCTGCGAAGCAATGTGAACACTTCTGCTTCCCAGGCACAGAGAAGGTGCTAGCAGGGAATTCTCTGCCTGCTTTTCCCCAGTGCTCTGCAAGCTCTCCAGGACAACAGCAAATCTGGGGCTCTGTGCTTGCTTTCGTTCTGAACAAGTGTTACTCTTTTCTGCACAAAAGCGATTCTGCGAAGCAATGTGAACAGGCACAGAGAAGGTGCTAGCAGGGAATTCTCTGCCTGCCTTTCCCCAGTGCTCTGCAAGCTCTCCAGGACAACAGCAAATCTGGGGCTCTGTGCTTTCTTTCGTTCTGAACAAGTGTTACTGTTTTCTGCACAAAAGCGATTCTGCCAAGCAATGTGAACAGGCACAGAAAAGGTGCTAGCAGGGAATTCTCTGCCTGCTTTTCCCCAGTGCTCTGCAAGCTCTCCAGGACAACAGCAAATCTGGGGCTCTGTGCTTTCTTTCGTTCTGAACAAGTGTTACTCTTTTCTGCACAAAAGCGATTCTGCGAAGCAATGTGAACACTTCTGCTTCCCAGGCACAGAGAAGGTGCTAGCAGGGAATTCTCTGCCTGCTTTTCCCCAGTGCTCTGCAAGGTCTCCAGGACAACAGCAAATCTGGGGCTCTGTGCTTTCTTTCGTTCTGAACAAGTGTTAGTGTTTTCTGCACAAAAGCGATTCTGCGAAGCAATGTGAACACTTCTGCTTCCCAGGCACAGAGAAGGTGCTAGCAGGGAATTCTCTGCCTGCCTTTCCCCAGTGCTCTGCAAGCTCTCCAGGACAACATAAAATCTGGGGCTCTGTGCTTTCTTTTGTTCTGAACAAGTGTTACTGTTTTCTGCACAAAAGCGATTCTGCCAAGCAATATGAAGAGGCACAGAAAAGCTGCTAGCAGGGAATTCTCTGCCTGCTTTTCCCCAGTGCTCTGCAAGCTCTCCAGGACAACATAAAATCTGGGGCTCTGTGCTTTCTTTCGTTCTGAACAAGTGTTAGTGTATTCTGCACAAAAGCGATTCTGCCAAGCAATGTGAACAGGCACAGAGAAGGTGCTAGCAGGGAATTCTCTGCCTGCTTTTCCCCAGTGCTCTGCAAGCTCTCCAGGACAACAGCAAATCTGGGGCTCTGTGCTTGCTTTCGTTCTGAACAAGTGTTACTCTTTTCTGCACAAAAGCGATTCTGCGAAGCAATGTGAACAGGCACAGAGAAGGTGCTAGCAGGGAATTCTCTGCCTGCCTTTCCCCAGTGCTCTGCAAGCTCTCCAGGACAACAGCAAATCTGGGGCTCTGTGCTTTCTTTCGTTCTGAACAAGTGTTACTGTTTTCTGCACAAAAGCGATTCTGCCAAGCAATGTGAACAGGCACAGAAAAGCTGCTAGCAGGGAATTCTCTGCCTGCTTTTCCCCAGTGCTCTGCAAGCTCTCCAGGACAACATAAAATCTGGGGCTCTGTGCTTTCTTTCGTTCTGAACAAGTGTTAGTGTATTCTGCACAAAAGCGATTCTGCGAAGCAATGTGAACACTTCTGCTTCCCAGGCACAGAGAAGGTGCTAGCAGGGAATTCTCTGCCTGCCTTTCCCCAGTGCTCTGCAAGCTCTCCAGGACAACAGCAAATCTGGGGCTCTGTGCTTTCTTTCGTTCTGAACAAGTGTTACTGTTTTCTGCACAAAAGCGATTCTGCCAAGCAATGTGAACAGGCACAGAGAAGGTGCTAGCAGGGAATTCTCTGCCTGCTTTTTCCCAGTGCTCTGCAAGCTCTCTAGGACAACATAAAATCTGGGGCTCTGTGCTTTCTTTCGTTCTGAACAAGTGTTAGTGTATTCTGCACAAAAGCGATTCTGCCAAGCAATGTGAACAGGCACAGAGAAGGTGCTAGCAGGGAATTCTCTGCCTGCTTTTCCCCAGTGCTCTGCAAGCTCTCCAGGACAACAGCAAATCTGGGGCTCTGTGCTTTCTTTCGTTCTGAAGAAGTGTTAGTGTTTTCTGCACAAAAGCGATTCTGCGAAGCAATGTGAACACTTCTGCTTCCCAGGCACAGAGAAGGTGCTAGCAGGGAATTCTCTTCCTGCTTTTCCCCAGTGTTTTGCAAGCTCTCCAGGACAACAGCAAATCTGGGGCTCTGTGCTTTCTTTCGTTCTGAACAAGTGTTACTCTTTTCTGCACAAAAGCGATTCTGCGAAGCAATGTGAACAGGCACAGAGAAGGTGCTAGCAGGGAATTCTCTGCCTGCCTTTCCCCAGTGCTCTGCAAGCTCTCCAGGACAACAGCAAATCTGGGGCTCTGTGCTTTCTTTCGTTCTGAACAAGTGTTACTGTTTTCTGCACAAAAGCGATTCTGCCAAGCAATGTGAACAGGCACAGAGAAGGTGCTAGCAGGGAATTCTCTGCCTGCTTTTTCCCAGTGCTCTGCAAGCTCTCTAGGACAACATAAAATCTGGGGCTCTGTGCTTTCTTTCGTTCTGAACAAGTGTTAGTGTATTCTGCACAAAAGCGATTCTGCCAAGCAATGTGAACAGGCACAGAGAAGGTGCTAGCAGGGAATTCTCTGCCTGCTTTTCCCCAGTGCTCTGCAAGCTCTCCAGGACAACAGCAAATCTGGGGCTCTGTGCTTTCTTTCGTTCTGAACAAGTGTTACTGTTTTCTGCACAAAAGCGATTCTGCGAAGCAATGTGAACACTTCTGCTTCCCAGGCACAGAGAAGGTGCTAGCAGGGAATTCTCTGCCTGCTTTTCCCCAGTGCTCTGCAAGCTCTCCAGGACAACAGCAAATCTGGGGCTCTGTGCTTTCTTTCGTTCTGAACAAGTGTTACTCTTTTCTGCACAAAAGCGATTCTGCGAAGCAATGTGAACAGGCACAGAGAAGGTGCTAGCAGGGAATTCTCTGCCTGCCTTTCCCCAGTGCTCTGCAAGCTCTCCAGGACAACAGCAAATCTGGGGCTCTGTGCTTTCTTTCGTTCTGAACAAGTGTTACTGTTTTCTGCACAAAAGCGATTCTGCCAAGCAATGTGAACAGGCACAGAAAAGGTGCTAGCAGGGAATTCTCTGCCTGCTTTTCCCCAGTGCTCTGCAAGCTCTCCAGGACAACAGCAAATCTGGGGCTCTGTGCTTTCTTTCGTTCTGAACAAGGGTTACTGTTTTCTGCACAAAAGCGATTCTGCGAAGCAATGTGAACACTCCTGCTTCCCAGGCACAGAGAAGGTGCTAGCAGGAAATTCTCTGCCTGCCTTTCCCCAGTGCTCTGCAAGCTCTCCAGGACAACATAAAATCTGGGGCTCTGTGCTTGCTTTCGTTCTGAACAAGTGTTACTGTTTTCTGCACAAAAGCGATTCTGCGAAGCAATGTGAACACTTCTGCTTCCCAGGCACAGAGAAGGTGCTAGCAGGGAATTCTCTGCCTGCCTTTCCCCAGTGCTCTGCAAGCTCTCCAGGACAACAGCAAATCTGGGGCTCTGTGCTTTCTTTCGTTCTGAACAAGTGTTACTGTTTTCTGCACAAAAGCGATTCTGCGAAGCAATGTGAACACTTCTGCTTCCCAGGCACAGAGAAGGTGCTAGCAGGGAATTCTCTGCCTGCCTTTCCCCAGTGCTCTGCAAGCTCTCCAGGACAACAGCAAATCTGGGGCTCTGTGCTTTCTTTCGTTCTGAACAAGTGTTACTGTTTTCTGCACAAAAGCGATTCTGCGAAGCAATGTGAACACTTCTGCTTCCCAGGCACAGAGAAGGTGCTAGCAGGGAATTCTCTGCCTGCCTTTCCCAGTGCTCTGCAAGCTCTCCAGGACAACATAAAATCTGGGGCTCTGTGCTTTCTTTCGTTCTGAACAAGTGTGACTGTTTTCTGCACAAAAGCGATTCTGCCAAGCAATATGAAGAGGCACAGAAAAGCTGCTAGCAGGGAATTCTCTGCCTGCTTTTCCCCAGTGCTCTGCAAGCTCTCCAGGACAACATAAAATCTGGGGCTCTGTGCTTTCTTTCGTTCTGAACAAGTGTTAGAGTTTTTTGCAAAAAAGTGATTCTGCCAAGCAATGTGAACAGGCACAGAGAAGGTGCTAGCAGGGAATTCTCTTCCTGCTTTTCCCCAGTGTTCTGCAAGCTCTCCAGGACAACAGCAAATCTGGGGCTCTGTGCTTTCTTTCGTTCTGAACAAGTGTTAGTGTTTTCTGCACAAAAGCGATTCTGCCAAGCAATGTGAACACTTGTGCTTCCCAGGCACAGAGAAGGTGCTAGCAGGGAATTCTCTGCCTGCCTTTCCCCAGTGCTCTGCAAGCTCTCCAGGACAACAGCAAATCTGGGGCTCTGTGCTTTCTTTCGTTCTGAACAAGTGTTAGTGTTTTCTGCACAAAAGCGATTCTGCCAAGCAATGTGACAGGCACAGAAAAGGTGCTAGCAGGGAATTCTCTGCCTGCCTTTCCCCAGTGATCTGCAAGCTCTCCAGGACAACAGCAAATCTGGGGCTCTGTGCTTTCTTTCGTTCTGAACAAGTGTTAGTGTTTTCTGCACAAAACCGATTCTGCGAAGCAATGTGAACACTTCTGCTTCCCAGGCACAGAGAAGGTGCTAGCAGGGAATTCTCTGCCTGCTTTTCCCCAGTGCTCTGCAAGCTCTCCAGGACAACATAAAATCTGGGGCTCTGTGCTTTCTTTCGTTCTGAACAAGTGTTACTGTTTTCTGCACAAAAGCGATTCTGCCAAGCAATGTGAACACTTCTGCTTCCCAGGCACAGAGAAGGTGCTAGCAGGGAATTCTCTGCCTGCTTTTTCCCAGTGCTCTGCAAGCTCTCTAGGACAACATAAAATCTGGGGCTCTGTGCTTTCTTTCGTTCTGAACAAGTGTTAGTGTATTCTGCACAAAAGCGATTCTGCCAAGCAATGTGAACAGGCACAGAGAAGGTGCTAGCAGGGAATTCTCTGCCTGCTTTTCCCCAGTGCTCTGCAAGCTCTCCAGGACAACATAAAATCTGGGGCTCTGTGCTTTCTTTCGTTCTGAACAAGTGTTACTGTTTTCTGCACAAAAGCGATTCTGCGAAGCAATGTGAACACTTGTGCTTCCCAGGCACAGAGAAGGTGCTAGCAGGGAATTCTCTTCCTGCTTTTCCCCAGTGTTCTGCAAGCTCTCCAGGACAACAGCAAATCTGGGGCTCTGTGCTTTCTTTCGTTCTGAACAAGTGTTACTCTTTTCTGCACAAAAGCGATTCTGCGAAGCAATGTGAACAGGCACAGAGAAGGTGCTAGCAGGGAATTCTCTGCCTGCCTTTCCCCAGTGCTCTGCAAGCTCTCCAGGACAACAGCAAATCTGGGGCTCTGTGCTTTCTTTCGTTCTGAACAAGTGTTACTGTTTTCTGCACAAAAGCGATTCTGCCAAGCAATGTGAACAGGCACAGAAAAGGTGCTAGCAGGGAATTCTCTGCCTGCTTTTCCCCAGTGCTCTGCAAGCTCTCCAGGACAACATAAAATCTGGGGCTCTGTGCTTTCTTTCGTTCTGAACAAGTGTTACTGTTTTCTGCACAAAAGCGATTCTGCGAAGCAATGTGAACACTTCTGCTTCCCAGGCACAGAGAAGGTGCTAGCAGGGAATTCTCTGCCTGCCTTTCCCCAGTGCTCTGCAAGCTCTCCAGGACAACATAAAATCTGGGGCTCTGTGCTTTCTTTCGTTCTGAACAAGTGTTAGTGTTTTCTGCACAAAAGCGATTCTGCGAAGCAATGTGAACACTTCTGCTTCCCAGGCACAGAGAAGGTGCTAGCAGGGAATTCTCTGCCTGCCTTTCCCCAGTGCTCTGCAAGCTCTCCAGGACAACAGCAAATCTGGGGCTCTGTGCTTTCTTTCGTTCTGAACAAGTGTTACTGTTTTCTGCACAAAAGCGATTCTGCCAAGCAATGTGAACAGGCACAGAGAAGGTGCTAGCAGGGAATTCTCTGCCTGCTTTTTCCCAGTGCTCTGCAAGCTCTCTAGGACAACATAAAATCTGGGGCTCTGTGCTTTCTTTCGTTCTGAACAAGTGTTAGTGTATTCTGCACAAAAGCGATTCTGCCAAGCAATGTGAACAGGCACAGAGAAGGTGCTAGCAGGGAATTCTCTGCCTGCTTTTCCCCAGTGCTCTGCAAGCTCTCCAGGACAACAGCAAATCTGGGGCTCTGTGCTTTCTTTCGTTCTGAACAAGTGTTACTGTTTTCTGCACAAAAGCAATTCTGCGAAGCAATGTGAACACTTCTGCTTCCCAGGCACAGAGAAGGTGCTAGCAGGGAATTCTCTGCCTGCTTTTCCCCAGTGCTCTGCAAGCTCTCCAGGACAACAGCAAATCTGGGGCTCTGTGCTTTCTTTCGTTCTGAACAAGTGTTACTCTTTTCTGCACAAAAGCGATTCTGCGAAGCAATGTGAACAGGCACAGAGAAGGTGCTAGCAGGGAATTCTCTGCCTGCCTTTCCCCAGTGCTCTGCAAGCTCTCCAGGACAACAGCAAATCTGGGGCTCTGTGCTTTCTTTCGTTCTGAACAAGTGTTACTGTTTTCTGCACAAAAGCGATTCTGCCAAGCAATGTGAACAGGCACAGAAAAGGTGCTAGCAGGGAATTCTCTGCCTGCTTTTCCCCAGTGCTCTGCAAGCTCTCCAGGACAACAGCAAATCTGGGGCTCTGTGCTTTCTTTCGTTCTGAACAAGGGTTACTGTTTTCTGCACAAAAGCGATTCTGCGAAGCAATGTGAACACTTCTGCTTCCCAGGCACAGAGAAGGTGCTAGCAGGGAATTCTCTGCCTGCCTTTCCCCAGTGCTCTGCAAGCTCTCCAGGACAACAGCAAATCTGGGGCTCTGTGCTTTCTTTCGTTCTGAACAAGTGTTACTGTTTTCTGCACAAAAGCGATTCTGCGAAGCAATGTGAACACTTCTGCTTCCCAGGCACAGAGAAGGTGCTAGCAGGGAATTCTCTGCCTGCCTTTCCCCAGTGCTCTGCAAGCTCTCCAGGACAACATAAAATCTGGGGCTCTGTGCTTGCTTTCGTTCTGAACAAGTGTTACTGTTTTCTGCACAAAAGCGATTCTGCGAAGCAATGTGAACACTTCTGCTTCCCAGGCACAGAGAAGGTGCTAGCAGGGAATTCTCTGCCTGCCTTTCCCCAGTGCTCTGCAAGCTCTCCAGGACAACAGCAAATCTGGGGCTCTGTGCTTTCTTTCGTTCTGAACAAGTGTTACTGTTTTCTGCACAAAAGCGTTTCTGCGAAGCAATGTGAACACTTCTGCTTCCCAGGCACAGAGAAGGTGCTAGCAGGGAATTCTCTGCCTGCCTTTCCCCAGTGCTCTGCAAGCTCTCCAGGACAACAGCAAATCTGGGGCTCTGTGCTTTCTTTCGTTCTGAACAAGTGTTACTGTTTTCTGCACAAAAGCGATTCTGCGAAGCAATGTGAACACTTCTGCTTCCCAGGCACAGAGAAGGTGCTAGCAGGGAATTCTCTGCCTGCCTTTCCCAGTGCTCTGCAAGCTCTCCAGGACAACATAAAATCTGGGGCTCTGTGCTTTCTTTCGTTCTGAACAAGTGTGACTGTTTTCTGCACAAAAGCGATTCTGCCAAGCAATATGAAGAGGCACAGAAAAGCTGCTAGCAGGGAATTCTCTGCCTGCTTTTCCCCAGTGCTCTGCAAGCTCTCCAGGACAACATAAAATCTGGGGCTCTGTGCTTTCTTTCGTTCTGAACAAGTGTTAGTGTATTCTGCACAAAAGCGATTCTGCCAAGCAATGTGAACAGGCACAGAGAAGGTGCTAGCAGGGAATTCTCTGCCTGCTTTTCCCCAGTGCTCTGCAAGCTCTCCAGGACAACAGCAAATCTGGGGCTCTGTGCTTTCTTTCGTTCTGAACAAGTGTTACTGTTTTCTGCACAAAAGCGATTCTGCGAAGCAATGTGAACACTTCTGCTTCCCAGGCACAGAGAAGGTGCTAGCAGGGAATTCTCTGCCTGCTTTTCCCCAGTGCTCTGCAAGCTCTCCAGGACAACAGCAAATCTGGGGCTCTGTGCTTTCTTTCGTTCTGAACAAGTGTTACTCTTTTCTGCACAAAAGCGATTCTGCGAAGCAATGTGAACAGGCACAGAGAAGGTGCTAGCAGGGAATTCTCTGCCTGCCTTTCCCCAGTGCTCTGCAAGCTCTCCAGGACAACAGCAAATCTGGGGCTCTGTGCTTTCTTTCGTTCTGAACAAGTGTTACTGTTTTCTGCACAAAAGCGATTCTGCCAAGCAATGTGAACAGGCACAGAAAAGGTGCTAGCAGGGAATTCTCTGCCTGCTTTTCCCCAGTGCTCTGCAAGCTCTCCAGGACAACAGCAAATCTGGGGCTCTGTGCTTTCTTTCGTTCTGAACAAGGGTTACTGTTTTCTGCACAAAAGCGATTCTGCGAAGCAATGTGAACACTTCTGCTTCCCAGGCACAGAGAAGGTGCTAGCAGGGAATTCTCTGCCTGCCTTTCCCCAGTGCTCTGCAAGCTCTCCAGGACAACAGCAAATCTGGGGCTCTGTGCTTTCTTTCGTTCTGAACAAGTGTTACTGTTTTCTGCACAAAAGCGATTCTGCGAAGCAATGTGAACACTTCTGCTTCCCAGGCACAGAGAAGGTGCTAGCAGGGAATTCTCTGCCTGCCTTTCCCCAGTGCTCTGCAAGCTCTCCAGGACAACATAAAATCTGGGGCTCTGTGCTTGCTTTCGTTCTGAACAAGTGTTACTGTTTTCTGCACAAAAGCGATTCTGCGAAGCAATGTGAACACTTCTGCTTCCCAGGCACAGAGAAGGTGCTAGCAGGGAATTCTCTGCCTGCCTTTCCCCAGTGCTCTGCAAGCTCTCCAGGACAACAGCAAATCTGGGGCTCTGTGCTTTCTTTCGTTCTGAACAAGTGTTACTGTTTTCTGCACAAAAGCGATTCTGCGAAGCAATGTGAACACTTCTGCTTCCCAGGCACAGAGAAGGTGCTAGCAGGGAATTCTCTGCCTGCCTTTCCCCAGTGCTCTGCAAGCTCTCCAGGACAACAGCAAATCTGGGGCTCTGTGCTTTCTTTCGTTCTGAACAAGTGTTACTGTTTTCTGCACAAAAGCGATTCTGCGAAGCAATGTGAACACTTCTGCTTCCCAGGCACAGAGAAGGTGCTAGCAGGGAATTCTCTGCCTGCCTTTCCCAGTGCTCTGCAAGCTCTCCAGGACAACATAAAATCTGGGGCTCTGTGCTTTCTTTCGTTCTGAACAAGTGTGACTGTTTTCTGCACAAAAGCGATTCTGCCAAGCAATATGAAGAGGCACAGAAAAGCTGCTAGCAGGGAATTCTCTGCCTGCTTTTCCCCAGTGCTCTGCAAGCTCTCCAGGACAACATAAAATCTGGGGCTCTGTGCTTTCTTTCGTTCTGAACAAGTGTTAGAGTTTTTTGCAAAAAAGTGATTCTGCCAAGCAATGTGAACAGGCACAGAGAAGGTGCTAGCAGGGAATTCTCTTCCTGCTTTTCCCCAGTGTTCTGCAAGCTCTCCAGGACAACAGCAAATCTGGGGCTCTGTGCTTTCTTTCGTTCTGAACAAGTGTTACTGTTTTCTGCACAAAAGCGATTCTGCCAAGCAATGTGAACACTTCTGCTTCCCAGGCACAGAGAAGGTGCTAGCAGGGAATTCTCTGCCTGCCTTTCCCCAGTGCTCTGCAAGCTCTCCAGGACAACATTAAATCTGGGGCTCTGTGCTTTCTTTCGTTCTGAACAAGTGTTAGTGTTTTCTGCACAAAAGCGATTCTGCCAAGCAATGTGACAGGCACAGAAAAGGTGCTAGCAGGGAATTCTCTGCCTGCCTTTCCCCAGTGATCTGCAAGCTCTCCAGGACAACAGCAAATCTGGGGCTCTGTGCTTTCTTTCGTTCTGAACAAGTGTTAGTGTTTTCTGCACAAAACCGATTCTGCGAAGCAATGTGAACACTTCTGCTTCCCAGGCACAGAGAAGGTGCTAGCAGGGAATTCTCTGCCTGCTTTTCCCCAGTGCTCTGCAAGCTCTCCAGGACAACATAAAATCTGGGGCTCTGTGCTTTCTTTCGTTCTGAACAAGTGTTACTGTTTTCTGCACAAAAGCGATTCTGCCAAGCAATGTGAACACTTCTGCTTCCCAGGCACAGAGAAGGTGCTAGCAGGGAATTCTCTGCCTGCCTTTCCCCAGTGCTCTGCAAGCTCTCCAGGACAACAGCAAATCTGGGGCTCTGTGCTTTCTTTTGTTCTGAACAACTGTTAGTGTATTCTGCACAAAAGCGATTCTGCCAAGCAATGTGAACAGGCACAGAGAAGGTGCTAGCAGGGAATTCTCTGCCTGCCTTTCCCCAGTGCTCTGCAAGCTCTCCAGGACAACATAAAATCTGGGGCTCTGTGCTTTCTTTCGTTCTGAACAAGTGTTACTGTTTTCTGCACAAAAGCGATTCTGCCAAGCAATGTGAACAGGCACAGAAAAGGTGCTAGCAGGGAATTCTCTGCCTGCCTTTCCCCAGTGCTCTGCAAGCTCTCCAGGACAACAGCAAATCTGGGGCTCTGTGCTTTCTTTCGTTCTGAACAAGTGTTACTGTTTTCTGCACAAAAGCGATTCTGCCAAGCAATGTGAACACTTCTGCTTCCCAGGCACAGAGAAGGTGCTAGCAGGGAATTCTCTGCCTGCCTTTCCCCAGTGCTCTGCAAGCTCTCCAGGACAACAGCAAATCTGGGGCTCTGTGCTTTCTTTCGTTCTGAACAAGTGTTACTGTTTTCTGCACAAAAGCGATTCTGCCAAGCAATATGAAGAGGCACAGAAAAGCTGCTAGCAGGGAATTCTCTGCCTGCTTTTCCCCAGTGCTCTGCAAGCTCTCCAGGACAACATAAAATCTGGGGCTCTGTGCTTTCTTTCGTTCTGAACAAGTGTTAGTGTATTCTGCACAAAAGCGATTCTGCGAAGCAAAGTGAACACTTCTGCTTCCCAGGCACAGAGAAGGTGCTAGCAGGGAATTCTCTGCCTGCCTTTCCCCAGTGCTCTGCAAGCTCTCCAGGACAACAGCAAATCTGGGGCTCTGTGCTTTCTTTCGTTCTGAACAAGTGTTACTGTTTTCTGCACAAAAGCGATTCTGCCAAGCAATGTGAACAGGCACAGAGAAGGTGCTAGCAGGGAATTCTCTGCCTGCCTTTCCCCAGTGCTCTGCAAGCTCTCCAGGACAACAGCAAATCTGGGGCTCTGTGCTTTCTTTCGTTCTGAACAAGTGTTACTGTTTTCTGCACAAAAGCGATTCTGCCAAGCAATGTGAACACTTCTGCTTCCCAGGCACAGAGAAGGTGCTAGCAGGGAATTCTCTGCCTGCCTTTCCCCAGTGCTCTGCAAGCTCTCCAGGACAACAGCAAATCTGGGGCTCTGTGCTTTCTTTCGTTCTGAACAAGTGTTACTGTTTTCTGCACAAAAGCGATTCTGCCAAGCAATATGAAGAGGCACAGAAAAGCTGCTAGCAGGGAATTCTCTGCCTGCTTTTCCCCAGTGCTCTGCAAGCTCTCCAGGACAACATTAAATCTGGGGCTCTGTGCTTTCTTTCGTTCTGAACAAGTGTTAGTGTATTCTGCACAAAAGCGATTCTGCCAAGCAATGTGAAGAGGCACAGAGAAGGTGCTAGCAGGGAATTCTCTGCCTGCCTTTCCCCAGTGCTCTGCAAGCTCTCCAGGACAACAGCAAATCTGGGGCTCTGTGCTTTCTTTCGTTCTGAACAAGTGTTACTGTTTTCTGCACAAAAGCGATTCTGCGAAGCAATGTGAACACTTGTGCTTCCCAGGCACAGAGAAGGTGCTAGCAGGGAATTCTCTGCCTGCCTTTCCCCAGTGCTCTGCAAGCTCTCCAGGACAACATAAAATCTGGGGCTCTGTGCTTTCTTTCGTTCTGAACAAGTGTTACTGTTTTCTGCACAAAAGCGATTCTGCCAAGCAATATGAAGAGGCACAGAAAAGCTGCTAGCAGGGAATTCTCTGCCTGCTTTTCCCCAGTGCTCTGCAAGCTCTCCAGGACAACAGCAAATCTGGGGCTCTGTGCTTTCTTTCGTTCTGAACAAGTGTTAGTGTTTTCTGCACAAAAGCGATTCTGCCAAGCAATGTGAACACTTCTGCTTCCCAGGCACAGAGAAGGTGCTAGCAGGGAATTCTCTGCCTGCCTTTCCCCAGTGCTCTGCAAGCTCTCCAGGACAACAGCAAATCTGGGGCTCTGTGCTTTCTTTCGTTCTGAACAACTGTTAGTTTTTTCTGCACAAAAGCGATTCTGCCAAGCAATGTGAACACTTCTGCTTCCCAGGCACAGAGAAGGTGCTAGCAGGGAATTCTCTGCCTGCCTTTCCCCAGTGCTCTGCAAGCTCTCCAGGACAACAGCAAATCTGGGGCTCTGTGCTTTCTTTTGTCCTGAACAACTGTTAGTTTTTTCTGCACAAAAGCGATTCTGCCAAGCAATGTGAACAGGCACAGAGAAGGTGCTAGCAGGGAATTCTCTGCCTGCCTTTCCCCAGTGCTCTGCAAGCTCTCCAGGACAACAGCAAATCTGGGGCTCTGTGCTTTCTTTCGTTCTGAACAAGTGTTACTGTTTTCTGCACAAAAGCGATTCTGCGAAGCAATGTGAACACTTCTGCTTCCCAGGCACAGAGAAGGTGCTAGCAGGGAATTCTCTGCCTGCCTTTCCCCAGTGCTCTGCAAGCTCTCCAGGACAACATAAAATCTGGGGCTCTGTGCTTTCTTTCGTTCTGAACAAGTGTGACTGTTTTCTGCACAAAAGCGATTCTGCGAAGCAATATGAAGAGGCACAGAAAAGCTGCTAGCAGGGAATTCTCTGCCTGCTTTTCCCCAGTGCTCTGCAAGCTCTCCAGGACAACATAAAATCTGGGGCTCTGTGCTTTCTTTCGTTCTGAACAAGTGTTAGTGTATTCTGCACAAAAGCGATTCTGCGAAGCAATGTGAACACTTCTGCTTCCCAGGCACAGAGAAGGTGCTAGCAGGGAATTCTCTGCCTGCTTTTTCCCAGTGCTCTGCAAGCTCTCTAGGACAACATAAAATCTGGGGCTCTGTGCTTTCTTTCGTTCTGAACAAGTGTTAGTGTATTCTGCACAAAAGCGATTCTGCCAAGCAATGTGAAGAGGCACAGAAAAGGTGCTAGCAGGGAATTCTCTGCCTGCCTTTCCCCAGTGCTCTGCAAGCTCTCCAGGACAACAGCAAATCTGGGGCTCTGTGCTTTCTTTCGTTCTGAACAAGTGTTACTGTTTTCTGCACAAAAGCGATTCTGCGAAGCAATGTGAACACTTCTGCTTCCCAGGCACAGAGAAGGTGCTAGCAGGGAATTCTCTGCCTGCCTTTCCCCAGTGCTCTGCAAGCTCTCCAGGACAACATAAAATCTGGGGCTCTGTGCTTTCTTTCGTTCTGAACAAGTGTTACTGTTTTCTGCACAAAAGCGATTCTGCCAAGCAATATGAAGAGGCACAGAAAAACTGCTAGCAGGGAATTCTCTGCCTGCTTTTCCCCAGTGCTCTGCAAGCTCTCCAGGACAACAGCAAATCTGGGGCTCTGTGCTTTCTTTCGTTCTGAACAAGTGTTAGTGTTTTCTGCACAAAAGCGATTCTGCGAAGCAATGTGAACACTTCTGCTTCCCAGGCACAGAGAAGGTGCTAGCAGGGAATTCTCTGCCTGCCTTTCCCCAGTGCTCTGCAAGCTCTCCAGGACAACAGCAAATCTGGGGCTCTGTGCTTTCTTTCGTTCTGAACAAGTGTTACTGTTTTCTGCACAAAAGCGATTCTGCCAAGCAATGTGAACAGGCACAGAGAAGGTGCTAGCAGGGAATTCTCTGCCTGCTTTTTCCCAGTGCTCTGCAAGCTCTCTAGGACAACATAAAATCTGGGGCTCTGTGCTTTCTTTCGTTCTGAACAAGTGTTACTGTTTTCTGCACAAAAGCGATTCTGCCAAGCAATGTGAACAGGCACAGAAAAAGTGCTAGCAGGGAATTCTCTGCCTGCCTTTCCCCAGTGCTCTGCAAGCTCTCCAGGACAACAGCAAATCTGGGGCTCTGTGCTTTCTTTCGTTCTGAACAAGTGTTACTGTTTTCTGCACAAAAGCGATTCTGCGAAGCAATGTGAACACTTCTGCTTCCCAGGCACAGAGAAGGTGCTAGCAGGGAATTCTCTGCCTGCCTTTCCCCAGTGCTCTGCAAGCTCTCCAGGACAACAGCAAATCTGGGGCTCTGTGCTTTCTTTCGTTCTGAACAAGTGTTACTGTTTTCTGCACAAAAGCGATTCTGCCAAGCAATGTGAACAGGCACAGAGAAGGTGCTAGCAGGGAATTCTCTGCCTGCCTTTCCCCAGTGCTCTGCAAGCTCTCCAGGACAACAGCAAATCTGGGGCTCTGTGCTTTCTTTCGTTCTGAACAAGTGTTACTGTTTTCTGCACAAAAGCGATTCTGCGAAGCAATGTGAACACTTGTGCTTCCCAGGCACAGAGAAGGTGCTAGCAGGGAATTCTCTGCCTGCCTTTCCCCAGTGCTCTGCAAGCTCTCCAGGACAACATAAAATCTGGGGCTCTGTGCTTTCTTTCGTTCTGAACAAGTGTGACTGTTTTCTGCACAAAAGCGATTCTGCCAAGCAATATGAAGAGGCACAGAAAAGCTGCTAGCAGGGAATTCTCTGCCTGCTTTTCCCCAGTGCTCTGCAAGCTCTCCAGGACAACATAAAATCTGGGGCTCTGTGCTTTCTTTCGTTCTGAACAAGTGTTAGTGTATTCTGCACAAAAGCGATTCTGCGAAGCAATGTGAACACTTCTGCTTCCCAGGCACAGAGAAGGTGCTAGCAGGGAATTCTCTGCCTGCCTTTCCCCAGTGCTCTGCAAGCTCTCCAGGACAACAGCAAATCTGGGGCTCTGTGCTTTCTTTCGTTCTGAACAAGTGTTAGTGTATTCTGCACAAAAGCAATTCTGCCAAGCAATGTGAACAGGCACAGAGAAGGTGCTAGCAGGGAATTCTCTGCCTGCTTTTTCCCAGTGCTCTGCAAGCTCTCTAGGACAACATAAAATCTGGGGCTCTGTGCTTTCTTTCGTTCTGAACAAGTGTTAGTGTATTCTGCACAAAAGCGATTCTGCCAAGCAATGTGAACAGGCACAGAGAAGGTGCTAGCAGGGAATTCTCTGCCTGCTTTTCCCCAGTGCTCTGCAAGCTCTCCAGGACAACAGCAAATCTGGGGCTCTGTGCTTTCTTTCGTTCTGAACAAGTGTTACTGTTTTCTGCACAAAAGCGATTCTGCGAAGCAATGTGAACACTTGTGCTTCCCAGGCACAGAGAAGGTGCTAGCAGGGAATTCTCTGCCTGCTTTTCCCCAGTGCTCTGCAAGCTCTCCAGGACAACAGCAAATCTGGGGCTCTGTGCTTTCTTTCGTTCTGAACAAGTGTTACTCTTTTCTGCACAAAAGCGATTCTGCGAAGCAATGTGAACAGGCACAGAGAAGGTGCTAGCAGGGAATTCTCTGCCTGCCTTTCCCCAGTGCTCTGCAAGCTCTCCAGGACAACAGCAAATCTGGGGCTCTGTGCTTTCTTTCGTTCTGAACAAGTGTTACTGTTTTCTGCACAAAAGCGATTCTGCCAAGCAATGTGAACAGGCACAGAAAAGGTGCTAGCAGGGAATTCTCTGCCTGCTTTTCCCCAGTGCTCTGCAAGCTCTCCAGGACAACAGCAAATCTGGGGCTCTGTGCTTTCTTTCGTTCTGAACAAGTGTTACTGTTTTCTGCACAAAAGCGATTCTGCGAAGCAATGTGAACACTTCTGCTTCCCAGGCACAGAGAAGGTGCTAGCAGGGAATTCTCTGCCTGCCTTTCCCCAGTGCTCTGCAAGGTCTCCAGGACAACAGCAAATCTGGGGCTCTGTGCTTTCTTTCGTTCTGAACAAGTGTTAGTGTTTTCTGCACAAAAGCGATTCTGCGAAGCAATGTGAACACTTCTGCTTCCCAGGCACAGAGAAGGTGCTAGCAGGGAATTCTCTGCCTGCCTTTCCCCAGTGCTCTGCAAGCTCTCCAGGACAACAGCAAATCTGGGGCTCTGTGCTTTCTTTCGTTCTGAACAAGTGTTACTGTTTTCTGCACAAAAGCGATTCTGCGAAGCAATGTGAACACTTCTGCTTCCCAGGCACAGAGAAGGTGCTAGCAGGGAATTCTCTGCCTGCCTTTCCCCAGTGCTCTGCAAGCTCTCCAGGACAACAGCAAATCTGGGGCTCTGTGCTTTCTTTCGTTCTGAACAAGTGTTACTGTTTTCTGCACAAAAGAGATTCTGCCAAGCAATGTGAACAGGCACAGAAAAGGTGCTAGCAGGGAATTCTCTGCCTGCCTTTCCCCAGTGCTCTGCAAGCTCTCCAGGACAACAGCAAATCTGGGGCTCTGTGCTTTCTTTCGTTCTGAACAAGTGTTACTGTTTTCTGCACAGAAGCGATTCTGCGAAGCAATGTGAACACTTCTGCTTCCCAGGCACAGAGAAGGTGCTAGCAGGGAATTCTCTGCCTGCCTTTCCCCAGTGCTCTGCAAGCTCTCCAGGACAACTGCAAATCTGGGGCTCTGTGCTTTCTTTCGTTCTGAACAAGTGTGACTGTTTTCTGCACAAAAGCGATTCTGCCAAGCAATATGAAGAGGCACAGAAAAGCTGCTAGCAGGGAATTCTCTGCCTGCTTTTCCCCAGTGCTCTGCAAGCTCTCCAGGACAACATAAAATCTGGGGCTCTGTGCTTTCTTTCGTTCTGAACAAGTGTTAGAGTTTTTTGCAAAAAAGTGATTCTGCCAAGCAATGTGAACAGGCACAGAGAAGGTGCTAGCAGGGAATTCTCTTCCTGCTTTTCCCCAGTGTTCTGCAAGCTCTCCAGGACAACAGCAAATCTGGGGCTCTGTGCTTTCTTTCGTTCTGAACAAGTGTTAGTGTTTTCTGCACAAAAGCGATTCTGCCAAGCAATGTGAACACTTCTGCTTCCCATGCACAGAGAAGGTGCTAGCAGGGAATTCTCTGTCTGCCTTTCCCCAGTGCTCTGCAAGCTCTCCAGGACAACATAAAATCTGGGGCTCTGTGCTTTCTTTCGTTCTGAACAAGTGTTACTGTTTTCTGCACAAAAGCGATTCTGCCAAGCAATGTGAACAGGCACAGAGAAGGTGCTAGCAGGGAATTCTCTGCCTGCTTTTCCCCAGTGCTCTGCAAGCTCTCCAGGACAACAGCAAATCTGGGGCTCTGTGCTTTCTTTCGTTCTGAACAAGTGTTACTGTTTTCTGCACAAAAGCGATTCTGCGAAGCAATGTGAACACTTCTGCTTCCCAGGCACAGAGAAGGTGCTAGCAGGGAATTCTCTGCCTGCCTTTCCCCAGTGCTCTGCAAGCTCTCCAGGACAACATAAAATCTGGGGCTCTGTGCTTGCTTTCGTTCTGAACAAGTGTTACTCTTTTCTGCACAAAAGCGATTCTGCGAAGCAATGTGAACACTTCTGCTTCCCAGGCACAGAGAAGGTGCTAGCAGGGAATTCTCTGCCTGCCTTTCCCCAGTGCTCTGCAAGCTCTCCAGGACAACAGCAAATCTGGGGCTCTGTGCTTTCTTTCGTTCTGAACAAGTGTGACTGTTTTCTGCACAAAAGCGATTCTGCGAAGCAATGTGAACACTTCTGCTTCCCAGGCACAGAGAAGGTGCTAGCAGGGAATTCTCTGCCTGCCTTTCCCAGTGCTCTGCAAGCTCTCCAGGACAACATAAAATCTGGGGCTCTGTGCTTTCTTTCGTTCTGAACAAGTGTGACTGTTTTCTGCACAAAAGCGATTCTGCCAAGCAATATGAAGAGGCACAGAAAAGCTGCTAGCAGGGAATTCTCTGCCTGCTTTTCCCCAGTGCTCTGCAAGCTCTCCAGGACAACAGCAAATCTGGGGCTCTGTGCTTTCTTTCGTTCTGAACAAGTGTTAGAGTTTTTTGCAAAAAAGTGATTCTGCCAAGCAATGTGAACAGGCACAGAGAAGGTGCTAGCAGGGAATTCTCTGCCTGCTTTTCCCCAGTGTTCTGCAAGCTCTCCAGGACAACAGCAAATCTGGGGCTCTGTGCTTTCTTTCGTTCTGAACAAGTGTTAGTGTTTTCTGCACAAAAGCGATTCTGCCAAGCAATGTGAACACTTCTGCTTCCCAGGCACAGAGAAGGTGCTAGCAGGGAATTCTCTGCCTGCCTTTCCCCAGTGCTCTGCAAGCTCTCCAGGACAACAGCAAATCTGGGGCTCTGTGCTTTCTTTCGTTCTGAACAAGTGTTAGTGTTTTCTGCACAAAAGCGATTCTGCCAAGCTATGTGACAGGCACAGAAAAGGTGCTAGCAGGGAATTCTCTGCCTGCCTTTCCCCAGTGATCTGCAAGCTCTCCAGGACAACATAAAATCTGGGGCTCTGTGCTTTCTTTCGTTCTGAACAAGTGTTAGTGTTTTCTGCACAAAACCGATTCTGCGAAGCAATGTGAACACTTCTGCTTCCCAGGCACAGAGAAGGTGCTAGCAGGGAATTCTCTGCCTGCTTTTCCCCAGTGCTCTGCAAGCTCTCCAGGACAACATAAAATCTGGGGCTCTGTGCTTTCTTTCGTTCTGAACAAGTGTTACTGTTTTCTGCACAAAAGCGATTCTGCCAAGCAATGTGAACACTTCTGCTTCCCAGGCACAGAGAAGGTGCTAGCAGGGAATTCTCTGCCTGCCTTTCCCCAGTGCTCTGCAAGCTCTCCAGGACAACAGCAAATCTGGGGCTCTGTGCTTTCTTTTGTTCTGAACAACTGTTAGTTTTTTCTGCACAAAAGCGATTCTGCCAAGCAATGTGAACAGGCACAGAAAAGGTGCTAGCAGGGAATTCTCTGCCTGCCTTTCCCCAGTGTTCTGCAAGCTCTCCAGGACAACAGCAAATCTGGGGCTCTGTGCTTTCTTTCGTTCTGAACAAGTGTTACTGTTTTCTGCACAAAAGCGATTCTGCGAAGCAATGTGAACACTTCTGCTTCCCAGGCACAGAGAAGGTGCTAGCAGGGAATTCTCTGCCTGCCTTTCCCCAGTGCTCTGCAAGCTCTCCAGGACAACATAAAATCTGGGGCTCTGTGCTTTCTTTCGTTCTGAACAAGTGTGACTGTTTTCTGCACAAAAGCGATTCTGCCAAGCAATATGAAGAGGCACAGAAAAGCTGCTAGCAGGGAATTCTCTGCCTGCCTTTCCCCAGTGCTCTGCAAGCTCTCCAGGACAACATAAAATCTGGGGCTCTGTGCTTTCTTTCGTTCTGAACAAGTGTTAGTGTATTCTGCACAAAAGCGATTCTGCGAAGCAATGTGAACACTTCTGCTTCCCAGGCACAGAGAAGGTGCTAGCAGGGAATTCTCTGCCTGCCTTTCCCCAGTGCTCTGCAAGCTCTCCAGGACAACAGCAAATCTGGGGCTCTGTGCTTTCTTTCGTTCTGAACAAGTGTTACTGTTTTCTGCACAAAAGCGATTCTGCCAAGCAATGTGAACACTTCTGCTTCCCAGGCACAGAGAAGGTGCTAGCAGGGAATTCTCTGCCTGCCTTTCCCCAGTGCTCTGCAAGCTCTCCAGGACAACATAAAATCTGGGGCTCTGTGCTTTCTTTCGTTCTGAACAAGTGTGACTGTTTTCTGCACAAAAGCGATTCTGCCAAGCAATATGAAGAGGCACAGAAAAGCTGCTAGCAGGGAATTCTCTGCCTGCTTTTCCCCAGTGCTCTGCAAGCTCTCCAGGACAACAGCAAATCTGGGGCTCTGTGCTTTCTTTCGTTCTGAACAAGTGTTAGTGTTTTCTGCACAAAAGCGATTCTGCGAAGCAATGTGAACACTTCTGCTTCCCAGGCACAGAGAAGGTGCTAGCAGGGAATTCTCTGCCTGCCTTTCCCCAGTGCTCTGCAAGCTCTCCAGGACAACAGCAAATCTGGGGCTCTGTGCTTTCTTTCGTTCTGAACAAGTGTTACTGTTTTCTGCACAAAAGCGATTCTGCCAAGCAATGTGAACAGGCACAGAGAAGGTGCTAGCAGGGAATTCTCTGCCTGCTTTTTCCCAGTGCTCTGCAAGCTCTCTAGGACAACATAAAATCTGGGGCTCTGTGCTTTCTTTCGTTCTGAACAAGTGTTACTGTTTTCTGCACAAAAGCGATTCTGCCAAGCAATGTGAACAGGCACAGAAAAAGTGCTAGCAGGGAATTCTCTGCCTGCCTTTCCCCAGTGCTCTGCAAGCTCTCCAGGACAACAGCAAATCTGGGGCTCTGTGCTTTCTTTCGTTCTGAACAAGTGTTACTGTTTTCTGCACAAAAGCGATTCTGCGAAGCAATGTGAACACTTCTGCTTCCCAGGCACAGAGAAGGTGCTAGCAGGGAATTCTCTGCCTGCCTTTCCCCAGTGCTCTGCAAGCTCTCCAGGACAACAGCAAATCTGGGGCTCTGTGCTTTCTTTTGTCCTGAACAACTGTTAGTTTTTTCTGCACAAAAGCGATTCTGCCAAGCAATGTGAACAGGCACAGAGAAGGTGCTAGCAGGGAATTCTCTGCCTGCCTTTCCCCAGTGCTCTGCAAGCTCTCCAGGACAACAGCAAATCTGGGGCTCTGTGCTTTCTTTCGTTCTGAACAAGTGTTACTGTTTTCTGCACAAAAGCGATTCTGCGAAGCAATGTGAACACTTCTGCTTCCCAGGCACAGAGAAGGTGCTAGCAGGGAATTCTCTGCCTGCCTTTCCCCAGTGCTCTGCAAGCTCTCCAGGACAACATAAAATCTGGGGCTCTGTGCTTTCTTTCGTTCTGAACAAGTGTGACTGTTTTCTGCACAAAAGCGATTCTGCCAAGCAATATGAAGAGGCACAGAAAAGCTGCTAGCAGGGAATTCTCTGCCTGCCTTTCCCCAGTGCTCTGCAAGCTCTCCAGGACAACATAAAATCTGGGGCTCTGTGCTTTCTTTCGTTCTGAACAAGTGTTAGTGTATTCTGCACAAAAGCGATTCTGCGAAGCAATGTGAACACTTCTGCTTCCCAGGCACAGAGAAGGTGCTAGCAGGGAATTCTCTGCCTGCCTTTCCCCAGTGCTCTGCAAGCTCTCCAGGACAACAGCAAATCTGGGGCTCTGTGCTTTCTTTCGTTCTGAACAAGTGTTACTGTTTTCTGCACAAAAGCAATTCTGCCAAGCAATGTGAACAGGCACAGAGAAGGTGCTAGCAGGGAATTCTCTGCCTGCTTTTTCCCAGTGCTCTGCAAGCTCTCTAGGACAACATAAAATCTGGGGCTCTGTGCTTTCTTTCGTTCTGAACAAGTGTTAGTGTATTCTGCACAAAAGCAATTCTGCCAAGCAATGTGAACAGGCACAGAGAAGGTGCTAGCAGGGAATTCTCTGCCTGCTTTTCCCCAGTGCTCTGCAAGCTCTCCAGGACAACAGCAAATCTGGGGCTCTGTGCTTTCTTTCGTTCTGAACAAGTGTTACTGTTTTCTGCACAAAAGCGCTTCTGCGAAGCAATGTGAACACTTCTGTTTCCCAGGCACAGAGAAGGTGCTAGCAGGGAATTCTCTGCCTGCTTTTCCCCAGTGCTCTGCAAGCTCTCCAGGACAACAGCAAATCTGGGGCTCTGTGCTTTCTTTCGTTCTGAACAAGTGTTACTCTTTTCTGCACAAAAGCGATTCTGCGAAGCAATGTGAACAGGCACAGAGAAGGTGCTAGCAGGGAATTCTCTGCCTGCCTTTCCCCAGTGCTCTGCAAGCTCTCCAGGACAACAGCAAATCTGGGGCTCTGTGCTTTCTTTCGTTCTGAACAAGTGTTACTGTTTTCTGCACAAAAGCGATTCTGCCAAGCAATGTGAACAGGCACAGAAAAGGTGCTAGCAGGGAATTCTCTGCCTGCTTTTCCCCAGTGCTCTGCAAGCTCTCCAGGACAACAGCAAATCTGGAGCTCTGTGCTTTCTTTCGTTCTGAACAAGTGTTACTGTTTTCTGCACAAAAGCGATTCTGCGAAGCAATGTGAACACTTCTGCTTCCCAGGCACAGAGAAGGTGCTAGCAGGGAATTCTCTGCCTGCCTTTCCCCAGTGCTCTGCAAGGTCTCCAGGACAACATAAAATCTGGGGCTCTGTGCTTTCTTTCGTTCTGAACAAGTGTTAGTGTTTTCTGCACAAAAGCGATTCTGCGAAGCAATGTGAACACTTCTGCTTCCCAGGCACAGAGAAGGTGCTAGCAGGGAATTCTCTGCCTGCCTTTCCCCAGTGCTCTGCAAGCTCTCCAGGACAACATAAAATCTGGGGCTCTGTGCTTTCTTTTGTTCTGAACAAGTATTACTGTTTTCTGCACAAAAGCGATTCTGCGAAGCAATGTGAACACTTCTGCTTCCCAGGCACAGAGAAGGTGCTAGCAGGGAATTCTCTGCCTGCCTTTCCCCAGTGCTCTGCAAGCTCTCCAGGACAACAGCAAATCTGGGGCTCTGTGCTTTCTTTTGTCCTGAACAACTGTTAGTTTTTTCTGCACAAAAGCGATTCTGCCAAGCAATGTGAACAGGCACAGAGAAGGTGCTAGCAGGGAATTCTCTGCCTGCCTTTCCCCAGTGCTCTGCAAGCTCTCCAGGACAACAGCAAATCTGGGGCTCTGTGCTTTCTTTCGTTCTGAACAAGTGTTACTGTTTTCTGCACAAAAGCGATTCTGCGAAGCAATGTGAACACTTCTGCTTCCCAGGCACAGAGAAGGTGCTAGCAGGGAATTCTCTGCCTGCCTTTCCCCAGTGCTCTGCAAGCTCTCCAGGACAACATAAAATCTGGGGCTCTGTGCTTTCTTTCGTTCTGAACAAGTGTGACTGTTTTCTGCACAAAAGCGATTCTGCCAAGCAATATGAAGAGGCACAGAAAAGCTGCTAGCAGGGAATTCTCTGCCTGCCTTTCCCCAGTGCTCTGCAAGCTCTCCAGGACAACATAAAATCTGGGGCTCTGTGCTTTCTTTCGTTCTGAACAAGTGTTAGTGTATTCTGCACAAAAGCGATTCTGCGAAGCAATGTGAACACTTCTGCTTCCCAGGCACAGAGAAGGTGCTAGCAGGGAATTCTCTGCCTGCCTTTCCCCAGTGCTCTGCAAGCTCTCCAGGACAACATAAAATCTGGGGCTCTGTGCTTTCTTTCGTTCTGAACAAGTGTTACTGTTTTCTGCACAAAAGCAATTCTGCCAAGCAATGTGAACAGGCACAGAGAAGGTGCTAGCAGGGAATTCTCTGCCTGCTTTTTCCCAGTGCTCTGCAAGCTCTCTAGGACAACATAAAATCTGGGGCTCTGTGCTTTCTTTCGTTCTGAACAAGTGTTAGTGTATTCTGCACAAAAGCGATTCTGCCAAGCAATGTGAACAGGCACAGAGAAGGTGCTAGCAGGGAATTCTCTGCCTGCTTTTCCCCAGTGCTCTGCAAGCTCTCCAGGACAACAGCAAATCTGGGGCTCTGTGCTTTCTTTCGTTCTGAACAAGTGTTACTGTTTTCTGCACAAAAGCGCTTCTGCGAAGCAATGTGAACACTTCTGTTTCCCAGGCACAGAGAAGGTGCTAGCAGGGAATTCTCTGCCTGCTTTTCCCCAGTGCTCTGCAAGCTCTCCAGGACAACAGCAAATCTGGGGCTCTGTGCTTTCTTTCGTTCTGAACAAGTGTTACTCTTTTCTGCACAAAAGCGATTCTGCGAAGCAATGTGAACAGGCACAGAGAAGGTGCTAGCAGGGAATTCTCTGCCTGCCTTTCCCCAGTGCTCTGCAAGCTCTCCAGGACAACAGCAAATCTGGGGCTCTGTGCTTTCTTTCGTTCTGAACAAGTGTTACTGTTTTCTGCACAAAAGCGATTCTGCCAAGCAATGTGAACACTTCTGCTTCCCAGGCACAGAGAAGGTGCTAGCAGGGAATTCTCTGCCTGCCTTTCCCCAGTGCTCTGCAAGGTCTCCAGGACAACATAAAATCTGGGGCTCTGTGCTTTCTTTCGTTCTGAACAAGTGTTAGTGTTTTCTGCACAAAAGCGATTCTGCGAAGCAATGTGAACACTTCTGCTTCCCAGGCACAGAGAAGGTGCTAGCAGGGAATTCTCTGCCTGCCTTTCCCCAGTGCTCTGCAAGCTCTCCAGGACAACATAAAATCTGGGGCTCTGTGCTTTCTTTCGTTCTGAACAAGTGTTACTGTTTTCTGCACAAAAGCGATTCTGCGAAGCAATGTGAACACTTCTGCTTCCCAGGCACAGAGAAGGTGCTAGCAGGGAATTCTCTGCCTGCCTTTCCCCAGTGCTCTGCAAGCTCTCCAGGACAACAGCAAATCTGGGGCTCTGTGCTTTCTTTCGTTCTGAACAAGTGTTACTGTTTTCTGCACAAAAGAGATTCTGCCAAGCAATGTGAACAGGCACAGAAAAGGTGCTAGCAGGGAATTCTCTGCCTGCCTTTCCCCAGTGCTCTGCAAGCTCTCCAGGACAACAGCAAATCTGGGGCTCTGTGCTTTCTTTCGTTCTGAACAAGTGTTACTGTTTTCTGCACAAAAGCGATTCTGCGAAGCAATGTGAACACTTCTGCTTCCCAGGCACAGAGAAGGTGCTAGCAGGGAATTCTCTGCCTGCCTTTCCCCAGTGCTCTGCAAGCTCTCCAGGACAACATAAAATCTGGGGCTCTGTGCTTTCTTTCGTTCTGAACAAGTGTGACTGTTTTCTGCACAAAAGCGATTCTGCCAAGCAATATGAAGAGGCACAGAAAAGCTGCTAGCAGGGAATTCTCTGCCTGCTTTTCCCAAGTGCTCTGCAAGCTCTCCAGGACAACATAAAATCTGGGGCTCTGTGCTTTCTTTCGTTCTGAACAAGTGTTAGAGTTTTTTGCAAAAAAGTGATTCTGCCAAGCAATGTGAACAGGCACAGAGAAGGTGCTAGCAGGGAATTCTCTTCCTGCTTTTCCCCAGTGTTCTGCAAGCTCTCCAGGACAACAGCAAATCTGGGGCTCTGTGCTTTCTTTCGTTCTGAACAAGTGTTAGTGTTTTCTGCACAAAAGCGATTCTGCCAGGCAATGTGAACACTTCTGCTTCCCAGGCACAGAGAAGGTGCTAGCAGGGAATTCTCTGTCTGCCTTTCCCCAGTGCTCTGCAAGCTCTCCAGGACAACATAAAATCTGGGGCTCTGTGCTTTCTTTCGTTCTGAACAAGTGTTACTGTTTTCTGCACAAAAGCGATTCTGCCAAGCAATGTGAACAGGCACAGAGAAGGTGCTAGCAGGGAATTCTCTGCCTGCTTTTCCCCAGTGCTCTGCAAGCTCTCCAGGACAACAGCAAATCTGGGGCTCTGTGCTTTCTTTCGTTCTGAACAAGTGTTACTGTTTTCTGCACAAAAGCGATTCTGCGAAGCAATGTGAACACTTCTGCTTCCCAGGCACAGAGAAGGTGCTAGCAGGGAATTCTCTGCCTGCCTTTCCCCAGTGCTCTGCAAGCTCTCCAGGACAACATAAAATCTGGGGCTCTGTGCTTGCTTTCGTTCTGAACAAGTGTTACTGTTTTCTGCACAAAAGCGATTCTGCGAAGCAATGTGAACACTTCTGCTTCCCAGGCACAGAGAAGGTGCTAGCAGGGAATTCTCTGCCTGCCTTTCCCCAGTGCTCTGCAAGCTCTCCAGGACAACATAAAATCTGGGGCTCTGTGCTTTCTTTCGTTCTGAACAAGTGTTATTGTTTTCTGCACAAAAGCGATTCTGCGAAGCAATGTGAACACTTCTGCTTCCCAGGCACAGAGAAGGTGCTAGCAGGGAATTCTCTGCCTGCCTTTCCCAGTGCTCTGCAAGCTCTCCAGGACAACATAAAATCTGGGGCTCTGTGCTTTCTTTCGTTCTGAACAAGTGTTACTGTTTTCTGCACAAAAGCGATTCTGCCAAGCAATATGAAGAGGCACAGAGAAGGTGCTAGCAGGGAATTCTCTGCCTGCCTTTCCCCAGTGCTCTGCAAGCTCTCCAGGACAACAGCAAATCTGGGGCTCTGTGCTTTCTTTCGTTCTGAACAAGTGTTACTGTTTTCTGCACAAAAGCGATTCTGCCAAGCAATGTGAACACTTCTGCTTCCCAGGCACAGAGAAGGTGCTAGCAGGGAATTCTCTGCCTGCTTTTCCCCAGTGCTCTGCAAGCTCTCCAGGACAACAGCAAATCTGGGGCTCTGTGCTTTCTTTCGTTCTGAACAAGTGTTACTGTTTTCTGCACAAAAGCGATTCTGCCAAGCAATGTGAACACTTCTGCTTCCCAGGCACAGAGAAGGTGCTAGCAGGGAATTCTCTGCCTGCCTTTCCCCAGTGCTCTGCAAGCTCTCCAGGACAACAGCAAATCTGGGGCTCTGTGCTTTCTTTCGTTCTGAACAAGTGTTACTGTTTTCTGCACAAAAGCGATTCTGCCAAGCAATATGAAGAGGCACAGAAAAGCTGCTAGCAGGGAATTCTCTGCCTGCTTTTCCCCAGTGCTCTGCAAGCTCTCCAGGACAACATAAAATCTGGGGCTCTGTGCTTTCTTTCGTTCTGAACAAGTGTTAGTGTATTCTGCACAAAAGCGATTCTGCCAAGCAATGTGAAGAGGCACAGAAAAGGTGCTAGCAGGGAATTCTCTGCCTGCCTTTCCCCAGTGCTCTGCAAGCTCTCCAGGACAACAGCAAATCTGGGGCTCTGTGCTTTCTTTCGTTCTGAACAAGTGTTACTGTTTTCTGCACAAAAGCGATTCTGCCAAGCAATATGAAGAGGCACAGAAAAGCTGCTAGCAGGGAATTCTCTGCCTGCTTTTCCCCAGTGCTCTGCAAGCTCTCCAGGACAACAGCAAATCTGGGGCTCTGTGCTTTCTTTCCTTCTGAACAAGTGTTAGTGTTTTCTGCACAAAAGCGATTCTGCGAAGCAATGTGAACACTTCTGCTTCCCAGGCACAGAGAAGGTGCTAGCAGGGAATTCTCTGCCTGCCTTTCCCCAGTGCTCTGCAAGCTCTCCAGGACAACAGCAAATCTGGGGCTCTGTGCTTTCTTTCGTTCTGAACAAGTGTTACTGTTTTCTGCACAAAAGCGATTCTGCCAAGCAATGTGAACAGGCACAGAGAAGGTGCTATCAGGGAATTCTCTGCCTGCTTTTTCCCAGTGCTCTGCAAGCTCTCTAGGACAACATAAAATCTGGGGCTCTGTGCTTTCTTTCGTTCTGAACAAGTGTTACTGTTTTCTGCACAAAAGCGATTCTGCCAAGCAATGTGAACAGGCACAGAAAAAGTGCTAGCAGGGAATTCTCTGCCTGCTTTTCCCCAGTGCTCTGCAAGCTCTCCAGGACAACATAGAATCTGGGGCTCTGTGCTTTCTTTTGTTCTGAACAAGTATTACTGTTTTCTGCACAAAAGCGATTCTGCCAAGCAATGTGAACATTTCTGCTTCCCAGGCACAGAGAAGGTGCTAGCAGGAAATTCTCTGCCTGCTTTTCCCCAGTGCTCTGCAAGCTCTCCAGGACAACAGCAAATCTGGGGCTCTGTGCTTTCTTTCGTTCTGAACAAGTGTTAGTGTTTTATGCACAAAAGCGATTCTGCGAAGCAATGTGAATACTTCTGCTTCCCAGGCACAGAGAAGGTGCTAGCAGGGAATTCTCTGCCTGCCTTTCCCCAGTGCTCTGCAAGCTCTCCAGGACAACATAAAATCTGGGGCTCTGTGCTTTCTTTCGTTCTGAACAAGTGTTACTGTTTTCTGCACAAAAGCGATTCTGCGAAGCAATGTGAACACTTCTGTTTCCCAGGCACAGAGAAGGTGCTAGCAGGGAATTCTCTGCCTGCCTTTCCCCAGTGCTCTGCAAGCTCTCCAGGACAACATAAAATCTGGGGCTCTGTGCTTTCTTTCGTCTGAAAAAGTGTTACTGTTTTCTGCACAAAAGCGATTCTGCGAAGCAATGTGAACAGGCACAGAGAAGGTGCTAGCAGGGAATTCTCTGCCTGCCTTTCCCCAGTGCTCTGCAAGCTCTCCAGGACAACATAAAATCTGGGGCTCTGTGCTTTCTTTCGTTCTGAACAAGTGTTACTGTTTTCTGCACAAAAGCGATTCTGCGAAGCAATGTGAACACTTCTGCTTCCCAGGCACAGAGAAGGTGCTAGCAGGGAATTCTCTGCCTGCCTTTCCCCAGTGCTCTGCAAGCTCTCCAGGACAACAGCAAATCTGGGGCTCTGTGCTTTCTTTCGTTCTGAACAAGTGTTACTGTTTTCTGCACAAAAGAGATTCTGCCAAGCAATGTGAACAGGCACAGAGAAGGTGCTAGCAGGGAATTCTCTGCCTGCCTTTCCCCAGTGCTCTGCAAGCTCTCCAGGACAACAGCAAATCTGGGGCTCTGTGCTTTCTTTCGTTCTGAACAAGTGTTACTGTTTTCTGCACAAAAGCGATTCTGCGAAGCAATGTGAACACTTCTGCTTCCCAGGCACAGAGAAGGTGCTAGCAGGGAATTCTCTGCCTGCCTTTCCCCAGTGCTCTGCAAGCTCTCCAGGACAACATAAAATCTGGGGCTCTGTGCTTTCTTTCGTTCTGAACAAGTGTGACTGTTTTCTGCACAAAAGCGATTCTGCCAAGCAATATGAAGAGGCACAGAAAAGCTGCTAGCAGGGAATTCTCTGCCTGCTTTTCCCCAGTGCTCTGCAAGCTCTCCAGGACAACATAAAATCTGGGGCTCTGTGCTTTCTTTCGTTCTGAACAAGTGTTAGTGTATTCTGCACAAAAGCGATTCTGCGAAGCAATGTGAACACTTCTGCTTCCCAGGCACAGAGAAGGTGCTAGCAGGGAATTCTCTGCCTGCCTTTCCCCAGTGCTCTGCAAGCTCTCCAGGACAACAGCAAATCTGGGGCTCTGTGCTTTCTTTCGTTCTGAACAAGTGTTACTGTTTTCTGCACAAAAGCAATTCTGCCAAGCAATGTGAAAAGGCACAGAGAAGGTGCTAGCAGGGAATTCTCTGCCTGCTTTTTCCCAGTGCTCTGCAAGCTCTCTAGGACAACATAAAATCTGGGGCTCTGTGCTTTCTTTCGTTCTGAACAAGTGTTAGTGTATTCTGCACAAAAGCGATTCTGCCAAGCAATGTGAACAGGCACAGAGAAGGTGCTAGCAGGGAATTCTCTGCCTGCTTTTCCCCAGTGCTCTGCAAGCTCTCCAGGACAACAGCAAATCTGGGGCTCTGTGCTTTCTTTCGTTCTGAACAAGTGTTACTGTTTTCTGCACAAAAGCGATTCTGCGAAGCAATGTGAACACTTCTGCTTCCCAGGCACAGAGAAGGTGCTAGCAGGGAATTCTCTGCCTGCTTTTCCCCAGTGCTCTGCAAGCTCTCCAGGACAACAGCAAATCTGGGGCTCTGTGCTTTCTTTCGTTCTGAACAAGTGTTACTCTTTTCTGCACAAAAGCGATTCTGCGAAGCAATGTGAACAGGCACAGAGAAGGTGCTAGCAGGGAATTCTCTGCCTGCCTTTCCCCAGTGCTCTGCAAGCTCTCCAGGACAACAGCAAATCTGGGGCTCTGTGCTTTCTTTCGTTCTGAACAAGTGTTACTGTTTTCTGCACAAAAGCGATTCTGCCAAGCAATGTGAACAGGCACAGAAAAGGTGCTAGCAGGGAATTCTCTGCCTGCTTTTCCCCAGTGCTCTGCAAGCTCTCCAGGACAACAGCAAATCTGGGGCTCTGTGCTTTCTTTCGTTCTGAACAAGTGTTACTGTTTTCTGCACAAAAGCGATTCTGCGAAGCAATGTGAACACTTCTGCTTCCCAGGCACAGAGAAGGTGCTAGCAGGGAATTCTCTGCCTGCCTTTCCCCAGTGCTCTGCAAGGTCTCCAGGACAACAGCAAATCTGGGGCTCTGTGCTTTCTTTCGTTCTGAACAAGTGTTAGTGTTTTCTGCACAAAAGCGATTCTGCGAAGCAATGTGAACACTTCTGCTTCCCAGGCACAGAGAAGGTGCTAGCAGGGAATTCTCTGCCTGCCTTTCCCCAGTGCTCTGCAAGCTCTCCAGGACAACAGCAAATCTGGGGCTCTGTGCTTTCTTTCGTTCTGAACAAGTGTTACTGTTTTCTGCACAAAAGCGATTCTGCGAAGCAATGTGAACACTTCTGCTTCCCAGGCACAGAGAAGGTGCTAGCAGGGAATTCTCTGCCTGCCTTTCCCCAGTGCTCTGCAAGCTCTCCAGGACAACAGCAAATCTGGGGCTCTGTGCTTTCTTTCGTTCTGAACAAGTGTTACTGTTTTCTGCACAAAAGAGATTCTGCCAAGCAATGTGAACAGGCACAGAAAAGGTGCTAGCAGGGAATTCTCTGCCTGCCTTTCCCCAGTGCTCTGCAAGCTCTCCAGGACAACAGCAAATCTGGGGCTCTGTGCTTTCTTTCGTTCTGAACAAGTGTTACTGTTTTCTGCACAGAAGCGATTCTGCGAAGCAATGTGAACACTTCTGCTTCCCAGGCACAGAGAAGGTGCTAGCAGGGAATTCTCTGCCTGCCTTTCCCCAGTGCTCTGCAAGCTCTCCAGGACAACTGCAAATCTGGGGCTCTGTGCTTTCTTTCGTTCTGAACAAGTGTGACTGTTTTCTGCACAAAAGCGATTCTGCCAAGCAATATGAAGAGGCACAGAAAAGCTGCTAGCAGGGAATTCTCTGCCTGCTTTTCCCCAGTGCTCTGCAAGCTCTCCAGGACAACAGCAAATCTGGGGCTCTGTGCTTTCTTTCGTTCTGAACAAGTGTTAGAGTTTTTTGCAAAAAAGTGATTCTGCCAAGCAATGTGAACAGGCACAGAGAAGGTGCTAGCAGGGAATTCTCTTCCTGCTTTTCCCCAGTGTTCTGCAAGCTCTCCAGGACAACAGCAAATCTGGGGCTCTGTGCTTTCTTTCGTTCTGAACAAGTGTTAGTGTTTTCTGCACAAAAGCGATTCTGCCAAGCAATGTGAACACTTCTGCTTCCCATGCACAGAGAAGGTGCTAGCAGGGAATTCTCTGTCTGCCTTTCCCCAGTGCTCTGCAAGCTCTCCAGGACAACATAAAATCTGGGGCTCTGTGCTTTCTTTCGTTCTGAACAAGTGTTACTGTTTTCTGCACAAAAGCGATTCTGCCAAGCAATGTGAACAGGCACAGAGAAGGTGCTAGCAGGGAATTCTCTGCCTGCTTTTCCCCAGTGCTCTGCAAGCTCTCCAGGACAACAGCAAATCTGGGGCTCTGTGCTTTCTTTCGTTCTGAACAAGTGTTACTGTTTTCTGCACAAAAGCGATTCTGCGAAGCAATGTGAACACTTCTGCTTCCCAGGCACAGAGAAGGTGCTAGCAGGGAATTCTCTGCCTGCCTTTCCCCAGTGCTCTGCAAGCTCTCCAGGACAACATAAAATCTGGGGCTCTGTGCTTGCTTTCGTTCTGAACAAGTGTTACTGTTTTCTGCACAAAAGCGATTCTGCGAAGCAATGTGAACACTTCTGCTTCCCAGGCACAGAGAAGGTGCTAGCAGGGAATTCTCTGCCTGCCTTTCCCCAGTGCTCTGCAAGCTCTCCAGGACAACAGCAAATCTGGGGCTCTGTGCTTTCTTTCGTTCTGAACAAGTGTTACTGTTTTCTGCACAAAAGCGATTCTGCGAAGCAATGTGAACACTTCTGCTTCCCAGGCACAGAGAAGGTGCTAGCAGGGAATTCTCTGCCTGCCTTTCCCAGTGCTCTGCAAGCTCTCCAGGACAACATAAAATCTGGGGCTCTGTGCTTTCTTTCGTTCTGAACAAGTGTGACTGTTTTCTGCACAAAAGCGATTCTGCCAAGCAATATGAAGAGGCACAGAAAAGCTGCTAGCAGGGAATTCTCTGCCTGCTTTTCCCCAGTGCTCTGCAAGCTCTCCAGGACAACAGCAAATCTGGGGCTCTGTGCTTTCTTTCGTTCTGAACAAGTGTTAGAGTTTTTTGCAAAAAAGTGATTCTGCCAAGCAATGTGAACAGGCACAGAGAATGTGCTAGCAGGGAATTCTCTTCCTGCTTTTCCCCAGTGTTCTGCAAGCTCTCCAGGACAACAGCAAATCTGGGGCTCTGTGCTTTCTTTCGTTCTGAACAAGTGTTAGTGTTTTCTGCACAAAAGCGATTCTGCCAAGCAATGTGAACACTTCTGCTTCCCAGGCACAGAGAAGGTGCTAGCAGGGAATTCTCTGCCTGCCTTTCCCCAGTGCTCTGCAAGCTCTCCAGGACAACAGCAAATCTGGGGCTCTGTGCTTTCTTTCGTTCTGAACAAGTGTTAGTGTTTTCTGCACAAAAGCGATTCTGCCAAGCAATGTGACAGGCACAGAAAAGGTGCTAGCAGGGAATTCTCTGCCTGCCTTTCCCCAGTGATCTGCAAGCTCTCCAGGACAACAGCAAATCTGGGGCTCTGTGCTTTCTTTCGTTCTGAACAAGTGTTAGTGTTTTCTGCACAAAACCGATTCTGCGAAGCAATGTGAACACTTCTGCTTCCCAGGCACAGAGAAGGTGCTAGCAGGGAATTCTCTGCCTGCTTTTCCCCAGTGCTCTGCAAGCTCTCCAGGACAACATAAAATCTGGGGCTCTGTGCTTTCTTTCGTTCTGAACAAGTGTTACTGTTTTCTGCACAAAAGCGATTCTGCCAAGCAATGTGAACACTTCTGCTTCCCAGGCACAGAGAAGGTGCTAGCAGGGAATTCTCTGCCTGCCTTTCCCCAGTGCTCTGCAAGCTCTCCAGGACAACAGCAAATCTGGGGCTCTGTGCTTTCTTTCGTTCTGAACAAGTGTTACTGTTTTCTGCACAAAAGCGATTCTGCGAAGCAATGTGAACACTTCTGCTTCCCAGGCACAGAGAAGGTGCTAGCAGGGAATTCTCTGCCTGCCTTTCCCCAGTGCTCTGCAAGCTCTCCAGGACAACATAAAATCTGGGGCTCTGTGCTTTCTTTCGTTCTGAACAAGTGTGACTGTTTTCTGCACAAAAGCGATTCTGCCAAGCAATATGAAGAGGCACAGAAAAGCTGCTAGCAGGGAATTCTCTGCCTGCCTTTCCCCAGTGCTCTGCAAGCTCTCCAGGACAACATAAAATCTGGGGCTCTGTGCTTTCTTTCGTTCTGAACAAGTGTTAGTGTATTCTGCACAAAAGCGATTCTGCGAAGCAATGTGAACACTTCTGCTTCCCAGGCACAGAGAAGGTGCTAGCAGGGAATTCTCTGCCTGCCTTTCCCCAGTGCTCTGCAAGCTCTCCAGGACAACAGCAAATCTGGGGCTCTGTGCTTTCTTTCGTTCTGAACAAGTGTTACTGTTTTCTGCACAAAAGCGATTCTGCCAAGCAATGTGAACAGGCACAGAGAAGGTGCTATCAGGGAATTCTCTGCCTGCTTTTTCCCAGTGCTCTGCAAGCTCTCTAGGACAACATAAAATCTGGGGCTCTGTGCTTTCTTTCGTTCTGAACAAGTGTTACTGTTTTCTGCACAAAAGCGATTCTGCCAAGCAATGTGAACAGGCACAGAAAAAGTGCTAGCAGGGAATTCTCTGCCTGCCTTTCCCCAGTGCTCTGCAAGCTCTCCAGGACAACAGCAAATCTGGGGCTCTGTGCTTTCTTTCGTTCTGAACAAGTGTTACTGTTTTCTGCACAAAAGCGATTCTGCGAAGCAATGTGAACACTTCTGCTTCCCAGGCACAGAGAAGGTGCTAGCAGGGAATTCTCTGCCTGCCTTTCCCCAGTGCTCTGCAAGCTCTCCAGGACAACAGCAAATCTGGGGCTCTGTGCTTTCTTTTGTCCTGAACAACTGTTAGTTTTTTCTGCACAAAAGCGATTCTGCCAAGCAATGTGAACAGGCACAGAGAAGGTGCTAGCAGGGAATTCTCTGCCTGCCTTTCCCCAGTGCTCTGCAAGCTCTCCAGGACAACAGCAAATCTGGGGCTCTGTGCTTTCTTTCGTTCTGAACAAGTGTTACTGTTTTCTGCACAAAAGCGATTCTGCCAAGCAATGTGAACAGGCACAGAGAAGGTGCTAGCAGGGAATTCTCTGCCTGCCTTTCCCCAGTGCTCTGCAAGCTCTCCAGGACAACAGCAAATCTGGGGCTCTGTGCTTTCTTTCGTTCTGAACAAGTGTTACTGTTTTCTGCACAAAAGCGATTCTGCGAAGCAATGTGAACACTTCTGCTTCCCAGGCACAGAGAAGGTGCTAGCAGGGAATTCTCTGCCTGCCTTTCCCAGTGCTCTGCAAGCTCTCCAGGACAACATAAAATCTGGGGCTCTGTGCTTTCTTTCGTTCTGAACAAGTGTGACTGTTTTCTGCACAAAAGCGATTCTGCCAAGCAATATGAAGAGGCACAGAAAAGCTGCTAGCAGGGAATTCTCTGCCTGCTTTTCCCCAGTGCTCTGCAAGCTCTCCAGGACAACAGCAAATCTGGGGCTCTGTGCTTTCTTTCGTTCTGAACAAGTGTTAGAGTTTTTTGCAAAAAAGTGATTCTGCCAAGCAATGTGAACAGGCACAGAGAATGTGCTAGCAGGGAATTCTCTTCCTGCTTTTCCCCAGTGTTCTGCAAGCTCTCCAGGACAACAGCAAATCTGGGGCTCTGTGCTTTCTTTCGTTCTGAACAAGTGTTAGTGTTTTCTGCACAAAAGCGATTCTGCCAAGCAATGTGAACACTTCTGCTTCCCAGGCACAGAGAAGGTGCTAGCAGGGAATTCTCTGCCTGCCTTTCCCCAGTGCTCTGCAAGCTCTCCAGGACAACAGCAAATCTGGGGCTCTGTGCTTTCTTTCGTTCTGAACAAGTGTTAGTGTTTTCTGCACAAAAGCGATTCTGCCAAGCAATGTGACAGGCACAGAAAAGGTGCTAGCAGGGAATTCTCTGCCTGCCTTTCCCCAGTGATCTGCAAGCTCTCCAGGACAACAGCAAATCTGGGGCTCTGTGCTTTCTTTCGTTCTGAACAAGTGTTAGTGTTTTCTGCACAAAACCGATTCTGCGAAGCAATGTGAACACTTCTGCTTCCCAGGCACAGAGAAGGTGCTAGCAGGGAATTCTCTGCCTGCTTTTCCCCAGTGCTCTGCAAGCTCTCCAGGACAACATAAAATCTGGGGCTCTGTGCTTTCTTTCGTTCTGAACAAGTGTTACTGTTTTCTGCACAAAAGCGATTCTGCCAAGCAATGTGAACACTTCTGCTTCCCAGGCACAGAGAAGGTGCTAGCAGGGAATTCTCTGCCTGCCTTTCCCCAGTGCTCTGCAAGCTCTCCAGGACAACAGCAAATCTGGGGCTCTGTGCTTTCTTTCGTTCTGAACAAGTGTTACTGTTTTCTGCACAAAAGCGATTCTGCGAAGCAATGTGAACACTTCTGCTTCCCAGGCACAGAGAAGGTGCTAGCAGGGAATTCTCTGCCTGCCTTTCCCCAGTGCTCTGCAAGCTCTCCAGGACAACATAAAATCTGGGGCTCTGTGCTTTCTTTCGTTCTGAACAAGTGTGACTGTTTTCTGCACAAAAGCGATTCTGCCAAGCAATATGAAGAGGCACAGAAAAGCTGCTAGCAGGGAATTCTCTGCCTGCCTTTCCCCAGTGCTCTGCAAGCTCTCCAGGACAACATAAAATCTGGGGCTCTGTGCTTTCTTTCGTTCTGAACAAGTGTTAGTGTATTCTGCACAAAAGCGATTCTGCGAAGCAATGTGAACACTTCTGCTTCCCAGGCACAGAGAAGGTGCTAGCAGGGAATTCTCTGCCTGCCTTTCCCCAGTGCTCTGCAAGCTCTCCAGGACAACAGCAAATCTGGGGCTCTGTGCTTTCTTTCGTTCTGAACAAGTGTTACTGTTTTCTGCACAAAAGCGATTCTGCCAAGCAATGTGAACAGGCACAGAGAAGGTGCTATCAGGGAATTCTCTGCCTGCTTTTTCCCAGTGCTCTGCAAGCTCTCTAGGACAACATAAAATCTGGGGCTCTGTGCTTTCTTTCGTTCTGAACAAGTGTTACTGTTTTCTGCACAAAAGCGATTCTGCCAAGCAATGTGAACAGGCACAGAAAAAGTGCTAGCAGGGAATTCTCTGCCTGCCTTTCCCCAGTGCTCTGCAAGCTCTCCAGGACAACAGCAAATCTGGGGCTCTGTGCTTTCTTTCGTTCTGAACAAGTGTTACTGTTTTCTGCACAAAAGCGATTCTGCGAAGCAATGTGAACACTTCTGCTTCCCAGGCACAGAGAAGGTGCTAGCAGGGAATTCTCTGCCTGCCTTTCCCCAGTGCTCTGCAAGCTCTCCAGGACAACAGCAAATCTGGGGCTCTGTGCTTTCTTTTGTCCTGAACAACTGTTAGTTTTTTCTGCACAAAAGCGATTCTGCCAAGCAATGTGAACAGGCACAGAGAAGGTGCTAGCAGGGAATTCTCTGCCTGCCTTTCCCCAGTGCTCTGCAAGCTCTCCAGGACAACAGCAAATCTGGGGCTCTGTGCTTTCTTTCGTTCTGAACAAGTGTTACTGTTTTCTGCACAAAAGCGATTCTGCGAAGCAATGTGAACACTTCTGCTTCCCAGGCACAGAGAAGGTGCTAGCAGGGAATTCTCTGCCTGCCTTTCCCCAGTGCTCTGCAAGCTCTCCAGGACAACATAAAATCTGGGGCTCTGTGCTTTCTTTCGTTCTGAACAAGTGTGACTGTTTTCTGCACAAAAGCGATTCTGCCAAGCAATATGAAGAGGCACAGAAAAGCTGCTAGCAGGGAATTCTCTGCCTGCCTTTCCCCAGTGCTCTGCAAGCTCTCCAGGACAACATAAAATCTGGGGCTCTGTGCTTTCTTTCGTTCTGAACAAGTGTTAGTGTATTCTGCACAAAAGCGATTCTGCGAAGCAATGTGAACACTTCTGCTTCCCAGGCACAGAGAAGGTGCTAGCAGGGAATTCTCTGCCTGCCTTTCCCCAGTGCTCTGCAAGCTCTCCAGGACAACAGCAAATCTGGGGCTCTGTGCTTTCTTTCGTTCTGAACAAGTGTTACTGTTTTCTGCACAAAAGCAATTCTGCCAAGCAATGTGAACAGGCACAGAGAAGGTGCTAGCAGGGAATTCTCTGCCTGCTTTTTCCCAGTGCTCTGCAAGCTCTCTAGGACAACATAAAATCTGGGGCTCTGTGCTTTCTTTCGTTCTGAACAAGTGTTAGTGTATTCTGCACAAAAGCGATTCTGCCAAGCAATGTGAACAGGCACAGAGAAGGTGCTAGCAGGGAATTCTCTGCCTGCTTTTCCCCAGTGCTCTGCAAGCTCTCCAGGACAACAGCAAATCTGGGGCTCTGTGCTTTCTTTCGTTCTGAACAAGTGTTACTGTTTTCTGCACAAAAGCGCTTCTGCGAAGCAATGTGAACACTTCTGTTTCCCAGGCACAGAGAAGGTGCTAGCAGGGAATTCTCTGCCTGCTTTTCCCCAGTGCTCTGCAAGCTCTCCAGGACAACAGCAAATCTGGGGCTCTGTGCTTTCTTTCGTTCTGAACAAGTGTTACTCTTTTCTGCACAAAAGCGATTCTGCGAAGCAATGTGAACAGGCACAGAGAAGGTGCTAGCAGGGAATTCTCTGCCTGCCTTTCCCCAGTGCTCTGCAAGCTCTCCAGGACAACAGCAAATCTGGGGCTCTGTGCTTTCTTTCGTTCTGAACAAGTGTTACTGTTTTCTGCACAAAAGCGATTCTGCCAAGCAATGTGAACAGGCACAGAAAAGGTGCTAGCAGGGAATTCTCTGCCTGCTTTTCCCCAGTGCTCTGCAAGCTCTCCAGGACAACAGCAAATCTGGAGCTCTGTGCTTTCTTTCGTTCTGAACAAGTGTTACTGTTTTCTGCACAAAAGCGATTCTGCGAAGCAATGTGAACACTTCTGCTTCCCAGGCACAGAGAAGGTGCTAGCAGGGAATTCTCTGCCTGCCTTTCCCCAGTGCTCTGCAAGGTCTCCAGGACAACAGCAAATCTGGGGCTCTGTGCTTTCTTTCGTTCTGAACAAGTGTTAGTGTTTTCTGCACAAAAGTGATTCTGCGAAGCAATGTGAACACTTCTGCTTCCCAGGCACAGAGAAGGTGCTAGCAGGGAATTCTCTGCCTGCCTTTCCCCAGTGCTCTGCAAGCTCTCCAGGACAACATAAAATCTGGGGCTCTGTGCTTTCTTTCGTTCTGAACAAGTGTTACTGTTTTCTGCACAAAAGCGATTCTGCGAAGCAATGTGAACACTTCTGCTTCCCAGGCACAGAGAAGGTGCTAGCAGGGAATTCTCTGCCTGCCTTTCCCCAGTGCTCTGCAAGCTCTCCAGGACAACAGCAAATCTGGGGCTCTGTGCTTTCTTTCGTTCTGAACAAGTGTTACTGTTTTCTGCACAAAAGAGATTCTGCCAAGCAATGTGAAGAGGCACAGAAAAGGTGCTAGCAGGGAATTCTCTGCCTGCCTTTCCCCAGTGCTCTGCAAGCTCTCCAGGACAACAGCAAATCTGGGGCTCTGTGCTTTCTTTCGTTCTGAACAAGTGTTACTGTTTTCTGCACAAAAGCGATTCTGCGAAGCAATGTGAACACTTCTGCTTCCCAGGCACAGAGAAGGTGCTAGCAGGGAATTCTCTGCCTGCCTTTCCCCAGTGCTCTGCAAGCTCTCCAGGACAACATAAAATCTGGGGCTCTGTGCTTTCTTTCGTTCTGAACAAGTGTGACTGTTTTCTGCACAAAAGCGATTCTGCCAAGCAATATGAAGAGGCACAGAAAAGCTGCTAGCAGGGAATTCTCTGCCTGCTTTTCCCAAGTGCTCTGCAAGCTCTCCAGGACAACATAAAATCTGGGGCTCTGTGCTTTCTTTCGTTCTGAACAAGTGTTAGAGTTTTTTGCAAAAAAGTGATTCTGCCAAGCAATGTGAACAGGCACAGAGAAGGTGCTAGCAGGGAATTCTCTTCCTGCTTTTCCCCAGTGTTCTGCAAGCTCTCCAGGACAACAGCAAATCTGGGGCTCTGTGCTTTCTTTCGTTCTGAACAAGTGTTAGTGTTTTCTGCACAAAAGCGATTCTGCCAGGCAATGTGAACACTTCTGCTTCCCAGGCACAGAGAAGGTGCTAGCAGGGAATTCTCTGTCTGCCTTTCCCCAGTGCTCTGCAAGCTCTCCAGGACAACATAAAATCTGGGGCTCTGTGCTTTCTTTCGTTCTGAACAAGTGTTACTGTTTTCTGCACAAAAGCGATTCTGCCAAGCAATGTGAACAGGCACAGAGAAGGTGCTAGCAGGGAATTCTCTGCCTGCTTTTCCCCAGTGCTCTGCAAGCTCTCCAGGACAACAGCAAATCTGGGGCTCTGTGCTTTCTTTCGTTCTGAACAAGTGTTACTGTTTTCTGCACAAAAGCGATTCTGCGAAGCAATGTGAACACTTCTGCTTCCCAGGCACAGAGAAGGTGCTAGCAGGGAATTCTCTGCCTGCCTTTCCCCAGTGCTCTGCAAGCTCTCCAGGACAACATAAAATCTGGGGCTCTGTGCTTGCTTTCGTTCTGAACAAGTGTTACTGTTTTCTGCACAAAAGCGATTCTGCGAAGCAATGTGAACACTTCTGCTTCCCAGGCACAGAGAAGGTGCTAGCAGGGAATTCTCTGCCTGCCTTTCCCCAGTGCTCTGCAAGCTCTCCAGGACAACAGCAAATCTGGGGCTCTGTGCTTTCTTTCGTTCTGAACAAGTGTGACTGTTTTCTGCACAAAAGCGATTCTGCCAAGCAATATGAAGAGGCACAGAAAAGCTGCTAGCAGGGAATTCTCTGCCTGCTTTTCCCCAGTGCTCTGCAAGCTCTCCAGGACAACATAAAATCTGGGGCTCTGTGCTTTCTTTCGTTCTGAACAAGTGTTAGAGTTTTTTGCAAAAAAGTGATTCTGCCAAGCAATGTGAACAGGCACAGAGAAGGTGCTAGCAGGGAATTCTCTTCCTGCTTTTCCCCAGTGTTCTGCAAGCTCTCCAGGACAACAGCAAATCTGGGGCTCTGTGCTTTCTTTCGTTCTGAACAAGTGTTAGTGTTTTCTGCACAAAAGCGATTCTGCCAGGCAATGTGAACACTTCTGCTTCCCAGGCACAGAGAAGGTGCTAGCAGGGAATTCTCTGTCTGCCTTTCCCCAGTGCTCTGCAAGCTCTCCAGGACAACATAAAATCTGGGGCTCTGTGCTTTCTTTCGTTCTGAACAAGTGTTACTGTTTTCTGCACAAAAGCGATTCTGCCAAGCAATGTGAACAGGCACAGAGAAGGTGCTAGCAGGGAATTCTCTGCCTGCTTTTCCCCAGTGCTCTGCAAGCTCTCCAGGACAACAGCAAATCTGGGGCTCTGTGCTTTCTTTCGTTCTGAACAAGTGTTACTGTTTTCTGCACAAAAGCGATTCTGCGAAGCAATGTGAACACTTCTGCTTCCCAGGCACAGAGAAGGTGCTAGCAGGGAATTCTCTGCCTGCCTTTCCCCAGTGCTCTGCAAGCTCTCCAGGACAACATAAAATCTGGGGCTCTGTGCTTGCTTTCGTTCTGAACAAGTGTTACTGTTTTCTGCACAAAAGCGATTCTGCGAAGCAATGTGAACACTTCTGCTTCCCAGGCACAGAGAAGGTGCTAGCAGGGAATTCTCTGCCTGCCTTTCCCCAGTGCTCTGCAAGCTCTCCAGGACAACAGCAAATCTGGGGCTCTGTGCTTTCTTTCGTTCTGAACAAGTGTGACTGTTTTCTGCACAAAAGCGATTCTGCCAAGCAATATGAAGAGGCACAGAAAAGCTGCTAGCAGGGAATTCTCTGCCTGCTTTTCCCCAGTGCTCTGCAAGCTCTCCAGGACAACATAAAATCTGGGGCTCTGTGCTTTCTTTCGTTCTGAACAAGTGTTACTGTTTTCTGCACAAAAGCGATTCTGCCAAGCAATGTGAACACTTCTGCTTCCCAGGCACAGAGAAGGTGCTAGCAGGGAATTCTCTGCCTGCCTTTCCCCAGTGCTCTGCAAGCTCTCCAGGACAACAGCAAATCTGGGGCTCTGTGCTTTCTTTTGTTCTGAACAACTGTTAGTGTTTTCTGCACAAAAGCGATTCTGCCAAGCAATGTGAACAGGCACAGAGAAGGTGCTAGCAGGGAATTCTCTGCCTGCCTTTCCCCAGTGCTCTGCAAGCTCTCCAGGACAACAGCAAATCTGGGGCTCTGTGCTTTCTTTCGTTCTGAACAAGTGTTACTGTTTTCTGCACAAAAGCGATTCTGCCAAGCAATGTGAACACTTCTGCTTCCCAGGCACAGAGAAGGTGCTAGCAGGGAATTCTCTGCCTGCTTTTCCCCAGTGCTCTGCAAGCTCTCCAGGACAACAGCAAATCTGGGGCTCTGTGCTTTCTTTCGTTCTGAACAAGTGTTACTGTTTTCTGCACAAAAGCGATTCTGCCAAGCAATGTGAACACTTCTGCTTCCCAGGCACAGAGAAGGTGCTAGCAGGGAATTCTCTGCCTGCCTTTCCCCAGTGCTCTGCAAGCTCTCCAGGACAACAGCAAATCTGGGGCTCTGTGCTTTCTTTCGTTCTGAACAAGTGTTACTGTTTTCTGCACAAAAGCGATTCTGCCAAGCAATATGAAGAGGCACAGAAAAGCTGCTAGCAGGGAATTCTCTGCCTGCTTTTCCCCAGTGCTCTGCAAGCTCTCCAGGACAACATAAAATCTGGGGCTCTGTGCTTTCTTTCGTTCTGAACAAGTGTTAGTGTATTCTGCACAAAAGCGATTCTGCCAAGCAATGTGAAGAGGCACAGAAAAGGTGCTAGCAGGGAATTCTCTGCCTGCCTTTCCCCAGTGCTCTGCAAGCTCTCCAGGACAACAGCAAATCTGGGGCTCTGTGCTTTCTTTCGTTCTGAACAAGTGTTACTGTTTTCTGCACAAAAGCGATTCTGCCAAGCAATATGAAGAGGCACAGAAAAGCTGCTAGCAGGGAATTCTCTGCCTGCTTTTCCCCAGTGCTCTGCAAGCTCTCCAGGACAACAGCAAATCTGGGGCTCTGTGCTTTCTTTCCTTCTGAACAAGTGTTAGTGTTTTCTGCACAAAAGCGATTCTGCGAAGCAATGTGAACACTTCTGCTTCCCAGGCACAGAGAAGGTGCTAGCAGGGAATTCTCTGCCTGCCTTTCCCCAGTGCTCTGCAAGCTCTCCAGGACAACAGCAAATCTGGGGCTCTGTGCTTTCTTTCGTTCTGAACAAGTGTTACTGTTTTCTGCACAAAAGCGATTCTGCCAAGCAATGTGAACAGGCACAGAGAAGGTGCTATCAGGGAATTCTCTGCCTGCTTTTTCCCAGTGCTCTGCAAGCTCTCTAGGACAACATAAAATCTGGGGCTCTGTGCTTTCTTTCGTTCTGAACAAGTGTTACTGTTTTCTGCACAAAAGCGATTCTGCCAAGCAATGTGAACAGGCACAGAAAAAGTGCTAGCAGGGAATTCTCTGCCTGCTTTTCCCCAGTGCTCTGCAAGCTCTCCAGGACAACATAGAATCTGGGGCTCTGTGCTTTCTTTTGTTCTGAACAAGTATTACTGTTTTCTGCACAAAAGCGATTCTGCCAAGCAATGTGAACATTTCTGCTTCCCAGGCACAGAGAAGGTGCTAGCAGGAAATTCTCTGCCTGCTTTTCCCCAGTGCTCTGCAAGCTCTCCAGGACAACAGCAAATCTGGGGCTCTGTGCTTTCTTTCGTTCTGAACAAGTGTTAGTGTTTTATGCACAAAAGCGATTCTGCGAAGCAATGTGAACACTTCTGCTTCCCAGGCACAGAGAAGGTGCTAGCAGGGAATTCTCTGCCTGCCTTTCCCCAGTGCTCTGCAAGGTCTCCAGGACAACAGCAAATCTGGGGCTCTGTGCTTTCTTTCGTTCTGAACAAGTGTTAGTGTTTTCTGCACAAAAGCGATTCTGCGAAGCAATGTGAACACTTCTGCTTCCCAGGCACAGAGAAGGTGCTAGCAGGGAATTCTCTGCCTGCCTTTCCCCAGTGCTCTGCAAGCTCTCCAGGACAACATAAAATCTGGGGCTCTGTGCTTTCTTTCGTTCTGAACAAGTGTGACTGTTTTCTGCACAAAAGCGATTCTGCCAAGCAATATGAAGAGGCACAGAAAAGCTGCTAGCAGGGAATTCTCTGCCTGCTTTTCCCCAGTGCTCTGCAAGCTCTCCAGGACAACATAAAATCTGGGGCTCTGTGCTTTCTTTCGTTCTGAACAAGTGTTAGTGTATTCTGCACAAAAGCGATTCTGCGAAGCAATGTGAACACTTCTGCTTCCCAGGCACAGAGAAGGTGCTAGCAGGGAATTCTCTGCCTGCCTTTCCCCAGTGCTCTGCAAGCTCTCCAGGACAACAGCAAATCTGGGGCTCTGTGCTTTCTTTCGTTCTGAACAAGTGTTACTGTTTTCTGCACAAAAGCGATTCTGCCAAGCAATGTGAACAGGCACAGAGAAGGTGCTAGCAGGGAATTCTCTGCCTGCTTTTTCCCAGTGCTCTGCAAGCTCTCTAGGACAACATAAAATCTGGGGCTCTGTGCTTTCTTTCGTTCTGAACAAGTGTTAGTGTATTCTGCACAAAAGCGATTCTGCCAAGCAATGTGAACAGGCACAGAGAAGGTGCTAGCAGGGAATTCTCTGCCTGCCTTTCCCCAGTGCTCTGCAAGCTCTCCAGGACAACATAGAATCTGGGGCTCTGTGCTTTCTTTTGTTCTGAACAAGTATTAGTGTTTTCTGCACAAAAGCGATTCTGCTAAGAAATGTGAACACTTCTGCTTCCCAGGCACAGAGAACGTGCTAGCAGGGAATTCTCTGCCTGCTTTTCCCCAGTGCTCTGCAAGCTCTCCAGGACAACATAGAATCTGGGGCTCTGTGCTTTCTTTTGTTCTGAACAAGTATTACTGTTTTCTGCACAAAAGCAATTCTGCCAAGCAATGTGAACATTTCTGCTTCCCAGGCACAGAGAAGGTGCTAGCAGGAAATTCTCTGCCTGCTTTTCCCCAGTGCTCTGCAAGCTCTCCAGGACAACAGCAAATCTGGGGCTCTGTGCTTTCTTTCGTTCTGAACAAGTGTTAGTGTTTTATGCACAAAAGCGATTCTGCGAAGCAATGTGAATACTTCTGCTTCCCAGGCACAGAGAAGGTGCTAGCAGGGAATTCTCTGCCTGCCTTTCCCCAGTGCTCTGCAAGCTCTCCAGGACAACATAAAATCTGGGGCTCTGTGCTTTCTTTCGTTCTGAACAAGTGTTACTGTTTTCTGCACAAAAGCGATTCTGCGAAGCAATGTGAACACTTCTGTTTCCCAGGCACAGAGAAGGTGCTAGCAGGGAATTCTCTGCCTGCCTTTCCCCAGTGCTCTGCAAGCTCTCCAGGACAACATAAAATCTGGGGCTCTGTGCTTTCTTTCGTCTGAAAAAGTGTTACTGTTTTCTGCACAAAAGCGATTCTGCGAAGCAATGTGAACAGGCACAGAGAAGGTGCTAGCAGGGAATTCTCTGCCTGCTTTTCCCCAGTACTCTGCAAGCTCTCCAGGACAACATAAAATCTGGGGCTCTGTGCTTTATTTCGTTCTGAAGAAGTGTTAGTGTTTTCTGCACAAAAGCGATTCTGCTAAGAAATGTGAACACTTCTGCTTCCCAGGCACAGAGAACGTGCTAGCAGGGAATTCTCTGCCTGCATTTCCCCAGTGCTCTGCAAGCTCTCCAGGACAACATAGAATCTGGGGCTCTGTGCTTTCTTTCGTTCTGAACAAGTGTTATTGTTTTCTGCACAAAAGCGATTATGCGAAGCAATGTGAACACTTCTGCTTCCCAGGCACAGAGAAGGTGCTAGCAGGGAATTCTCTGCCTGCCTTTCCCCAGTGCTCTGCAAGCTCTCTAGGACAACATAAAATCTGGGGCTCTGTGCTTTCTTTTGTTCTGAAAAAGTGTTACTGTTTTCTGCACAGAAGCGATACTGCTAAGAAATGTGAACACTTCTGTTTCCCAGGCACAGAGAAGGTGCTAGCAGGGAATTCTCTGCCTGCTTTTCCCCAGTGCTCTGCAAGCTCTCCAGGACAACATAAAATCTGGGGCTCTGTGCTTTCTTTTGTTCTGTAAAAGTGTTACTGTTGTCTGCACAAAAGCGATTCTGGAAGCAATGTGAAAACTTCTGCTTCCCAGGCACAGAGAAGGTGCTAGCAGGAAATTCTCTGCCTGCCTTTCCCCAGTGCTCTGCAAGCTCTCCAGGACAACATAGAATCTGGGGCTCTGTGCTTTCTTTTGTTCTGAACAAGTATTACTGTTTTCTGCACAAAAGCGATTCTGCCAAGCAATGTGAACATTTCTGCTTCCCAGGCACAGAGAAGGTACTAGCAGGGAATTCTCTGCCTGCCTTTCCCCAGTGCTCTGCAAGGTCTCCAGGACAACAGCAAATCTGGGGCTCTGTGCTTTCTTTCGTTCTGAACAAGTGTTAGTGTTTTCTGCACAAAAGCGATTCTGCGAAGCAATGTGAACACTTCTGCTTCCCAGGCACAGAGAAGGTGCTAGCAGGGAATTCTCTGCCTGCCTTTCCCCAGTGCTCTGCAAGCTCTCCAGGACAACATAAAATCTGGGGCTCTGTGCTTTCTTTCGTTCTGAACAAGTGTGACTGTTTTCTGCACAAAAGCGATTCTGCCAAGCAATATGAAGAGGCACAGAAAAGCTGCTAGCAGGGAATTCTCTGCCTGCTTTTCCCCAGTGCTCTGCAAGCTCTCCAGGACAACATAAAATCTGGGGCTCTGTGCTTTCTTTCGTTCTGAACAAGTGTTAGTGTATTCTGCACAAAAGCGATTCTGCGAAGCAATGTGAACACTTCTGCTTCCCAGGCACAGAGAAGGTGCTAGCAGGGAATTCTCTGCCTGCCTTTCCCCAGTGCTCTGCAAGCTCTCCAGGACAACAGCAAATCTGGGGCTCTGTGCTTTCTTTCGTTCTGAACAAGTGTTACTGTTTTCTGCACAAAAGCGATTCTGCCAAGCAATGTGAACAGGCACAGAGAAGGTGCTAGCAGGGAATTCTCTGCCTGCTTTTTCCCAGTGCTCTGCAAGCTCTCTAGGACAACATAAAATCTGGGGCTCTGTGCTTTCTTTCGTTCTGAACAAGTGTTAGTGTATTCTGCACAAAAGCGATTCTGCCAAGCAATGTGAACAGGCACAGAGAAGGTGCTAGCAGGGAATTCTCTGCCTGCCTTTCCCCAGTGCTCTGCAAGCTCTCCAGGACAACATAAAATCTGGGGCTCTGTGCTTTCTTTCGTTCTGAACAAGTGTTACTGTTTTCTGCACAAAAGCGATTCTGCGAAGCAATGTGAACACTTCTGTTTCCCAGGCACAGAGAAGGTGCTAGCAGGGAATTCTCTGCCTGCCTTTCCCCAGTGCTCTGCAAGCTCTCCAGGACAACATAAAATCTGGGGCTCTGTGCTTTCTTTCGTCTGAAAAAGTGTTACTGTTTTCTGCACAAAAGCGATTCTGCGAAGCAATGTGAACAGGCACAGAGAAGGTGCTAGCAGGGAATTCTCTGCCTGCTTTTCCCCAGTACTCTGCAAGCTCTCCAGGACAACATAAAATCTGGGGCTCTGTGCTTTATTTCGTTCTGAAGAAGTGTTAGTGTTTTCTGCACAAAAGCGATTCTGCTAAGAAATGTGAACACTTCTGCTTCCCAGGCACAGAGAACGTGCTAGCAGGGAATTCTCTGCCTGCTTTTCCCCAGTGCTCTGCAAGCTCTCCAGGACAACATAGAATCTGGGGCTCTGTGCTTTCTTTTGTTCTGAACAAGTATTACTGTTTTCTGCACAAAAGCAATTCTGCCAAGCAATGTGAACATTTCTGCTTCCCAGGCACAGAGAAGGTGCTAGCAGGAAATTCTCTGCCTGCTTTTCCCCAGTGCTCTGCAAGCTCTCCAGGACAACAGCAAATCTGGGGCTCTGTGCTTTCTTTCGTTCTGAACAAGTGTTAGTGTTTTATGCACAAAAGCGATTCTGCGAAGCAATGTGAATACTTCTGCTTCCCAGGCACAGAGAAGGTGCTAGCAGGGAATTCTCTGCCTGCCTTTCCCCAGTGCTCTGCAAGCTCTCCAGGACAACATAAAATCTGGGGCTCTGTGCTTTCTTTCGTTCTGAACAAGTGTTACTGTTTTCTGCACAAAAGCGATTCTGCGAAGCAATGTGAACACTTCTGTTTCCCAGGCACAGAGAAGGTGCTAGCAGGGAATTCTCTGCCTGCCTTTCCCCAGTGCTCTGCAAGCTCTCCAGGACAACATAAAATCTGGGGCTCTGTGCTTTCTTTCGTCTGAAAAAGTGTTACTGTTTTCTGCACAAAAGCGATTCTGCGAAGCAATGTGAACAGGCACAGAGAAGGTGCTAGCAGGGAATTCTCTGCCTGCTTTTCCCCAGTACTCTGCAAGCTCTCCAGGACAACATAAAATCTGGGGCTCTGTGCTTTATTTCGTTCTGAAGAAGTGTTAGTGTTTTCTGCACAAAAGCGATTCTGCTAAGAAATGTGAACACTTCTGCTTCCCAGGCACAGAGAACGTGCTAGCAGGGAATTCTCTGCCTGCATTTCCCCAGTGCTCTGCAAGCTCTCCAGGACAACATAGAATCTGGGGCTCTGTGCTTTCTTTCGTTCTGAACAAGTGTTATTGTTTTCTGCACAAAAGCGATTATGCGAAGCAATGTGAACACTTCTGCTTCCCAGGCACAGAGAAGGTGCTAGCAGGGAATTCTCTGCCTGCCTTTCCCCAGTGCTCTGCAAGCTCTCTAGGACAACATAAAATCTGGGGCTCTGTGCTTTCTTTTGTTCTGAAAAAGTGTTACTGTTTTCTGCACAGAAGCGATACTGCTAAGAAATGTGAACACTTCTGTTTCCCAGGCACAGAGAAGGTGCTAGCAGGGAATTCTCTGCCTGCTTTTCCCCAGTGCTCTGCAAGCTCTCCAGGACAACATAAAATCTGGGGCTCTGTGCTTTCTTTTGTTCTGTAAAAGTGTTACTGTTGTCTGCACAAAAGCGATTCTGGAAGCAATGTGAAAACTTCTGCTTCCCAGGCACAGAGAAGGTGCTAGCAGGAAATTCTCTGCCTGCCTTTCCCCAGTGCTCTGCAAGCTCTCCAGGACAACATAGAATCTGGGGCTCTGTGCTTTCTTTTGTTCTGAACAAGTATTACTGTTTTCTGCACAAAAGCGATTCTGCCAAGCAATGTGAACATTTCTGCTTCCCAGGCACAGAGAAGGTACTAGCAGGAAATTCTCTGCCTGCTTTTCCCCAGTGCTCTGCAAGCTCTCCAGGACAACAGCAAATCTGGGGCTCTGTGCTTTCTTTCGTTCTGAACAAGTGTTAGTGTTTTATGCACAAAAGCGATTCTGCGAAGCAATGTGAATACTTCTGCTTCCCAGGCACAGAGAAGGTGCTAGCAGGGAATTCTCTGCCTGCCTTTCCCCAGTGCTCTGCAAGCTCTCCAGGACAACATAAAATCTGGGGCTCTGTGCTTTCTTTCGTTCTGAACAAGTGTTACTGTTTTCTGCACAAAAGCGATTCTGCGAAGCAATGTGAACACTTCTGTTTCCCAGGCACAGAGAAGGTGCTAGCAGGGAATTCTCTGCCTGCCTTTCCCCAGTGCTCTGCAAGCTCTCCAGGACAACATAAAATCTGGGGCTCTGTGCTTTCTTTCGTCTGAAAAAGTGTTACTGTTTTCTGCACAAAAGCGATTCTGCGAAGCAATGTGAACAGGCACAGAGAAGGTGCTAGCAGGGAATTCTCTGCCTGCTTTTCCCCAGTGCTCTGCAAGCTCTCCAGGACAACATAAAATCTGGGGCTCTGTGCTTTCTTTCGTCTGAACAAGTGTTACTGTTTTCTGCACAAAAGCGATTCTGCTAAGAAATGTGAACACTTCTGCTTCCCAGGCACAGAGAAGGTGCTAGCAGGGAATTCTCTGCCTGCCTTTCAGCAGTGCTCTGCAAGCTATCCAGGACAACATAAAATCTGGGGCTCTGTGCTTTCTTTTGTTCTGAAAAAGTGTTAGTGTTGTCTGCACAAAAGCGATTCTGCGAAGCAATGTGAACAGGCACAGAGAAGGTGCTAGCAGGGAATTCTCTGCCTGCCTTTCCCCAGTGCTCTGCAAGCTCTCCAGGACAACATAGAATCTGGGGCTCTGTGCTTTCTTTCGTTCTGAACAAGTGTTATTGTTTTCTGCACAAAAGCGATTATGCGAAGCAATGTGAACACTTCTGTTTCCCAGGCACAGAGAAGGTGCTAGCAGGGAATTCTCTGCCTGCTTTTCCCCAGTGCTCTGCAAGCTCTCCAGGACAACATAAAAGCTGGGGCTCTGTGCTTTCTTTCGTCTGAACAAGTGTTACTGTTTTCTGCACAAAAGCGATTCTGCGAAGCAATGTGAACATTTCTGCTTCCCAGGCACAGAGAAGGTGCTAGCAGGGAATTCTCTGCCTGCTTTTCCCCAGTGCTCTGCAAGCTCTCCAGGACAACATAAAATCTGGGGCTCTGTGCTTTCTTTCGTTCTGAACAAGTGTTACTGTTTTCTGCACAAAAGCGATTCTGCGAAGCAATGTGAACACTTCTGCTTCCCAGGCACAGAGAAGGTGCTAGCAGGGAATTCTCTGCCTGCCTTTCCCCAGTGCTCTGCAAGCTCTCCAGGACAACAGCAAATCTGGGGCTCTGTGCTTTCTTTCGTTCTGAACAAGTGTTACTGTTTTCTGCACAAAAGAGATTCTGCCAAGCAATGTGAACAGGCACAGAAAAGGTGCTAGCAGGGAATTCTCTGCCTGCCTTTCCCCAGTGCTCTGCAAGCTCTCCAGGACAACAGCAAATCTGGGGCTCTGTGCTTTCTTTCGTTCTGAACAAGTGTTAGAGTTTTTTGCAAAAAAGTGATTCTGCCAAGCAATGTGAACAGGCACAGAGAAGGTGCTAGCAGGGAATTCTCTTCCTGCTTTTCCCCAGTGTTCTGCAAGCTCTCCAGGACAACAGCAAATCTGGGGCTCTGTGCTTTCTTTCGTTCTGAACAAGTGTTAGTGTTTTCTGCACAAAAGCGATTCTGCCAAGCAATGTGAACACTTCTGCTTCCCAGGCACAGAGAAGGTGCTAGCAGGGAATTCTCTGCCTGCCTTTCCCCAGTGCTCTGCAAGCTCTCCAGGACAACAGCAAATCTGGGGCTCTGTGCTTTCTTTCGTTCTGAACAAGTGTTAGTGTTTTCTGCACAAAAGCGATTCTGCCAAGCAATGTGACAGGCACAGAAAAGGTGCTAGCAGGGAATTCTCTGCCTGCCTTTCCCCAGTGATCTGCAAGCTCTCCAGGACAACAGCAAATCTGGGGCTCTGTGCTTTCTTTCGTTCTGTACAAGTGTTAGTGTTTTCTGCACAAAACCGATTCTGCGAAGCAACGTGAACACTTCTGCTTCCCAGGCACAGAGAAGGTGCTAGCAGGGAATTCTCTGCCTGCTTTTCCCCAGTGCTCTGCAAGCTCTCCAGGACAACATAAAATCTGGGGCTCTGTGCTTTCTTTCGTTCTGAACAAGTGTTACTGTTTTCTGCACAAAAGCGATTCTGCCAAGCAATGTGAACACTTCTGCTTCCCAGGCACAGAGAAGGTGCTAGCAGGGAATTCTCTGCCTGCCTTTCCCCAGTGCTCTGCAAGCTCTCCAGGACAACAGCAAATCTGGGGCTCTGTGCTTTCTTTTGTTCTGAACAACTGTTAGTGTTTTCTGCACAAAAGCGATTCTGCCAAGCAATGTGAACAGGCACAGAGAAGGTGCTAGCAGGGAATTCTCTGCCTGCCTTTCCCCAGTGCTCTGCAAGCTCTCCAGGACAACAGCAAATCTGGGGCTCTGTGCTTTCTTTCGTTCTGAACAAGTGTTACTGTTTTCTGCACAAAAGCGATTCTGCCAAGCAATGTGAACACTTCTGCTTCCCAGGCACAGAGAAGGTGCTAGCAGGGAATTCTCTGCCTGCTTTTCCCCAGTGCTCTGCAAGCTCTCCAGGACAACAGCAAATCTGGGGCTCTGTGCTTTCTTTCGTTCTGAACAAGTGTTACTGTTTTCTGCACAAAAGCGATTCTGCCAAGCAATGTGAACACTTCTGCTTCCCAGGCACAGAGAAGGTGCTAGCAGGGAATTCTCTGCCTGCCTTTCCCCAGTGCTCTGCAAGCTCTCCAGGACAACAGCAAATCTGGGGCTCTGTGCTTTCTTTCGTTCTGAACAAGTGTTACTGTTTTCTGCACAAAAGCGATTCTGCCAAGCAATATGAAGAGGCACAGAAAAGCTGCTAGCAGGGAATTCTCTGCCTGCTTTTCCCCAGTGCTCTGCAAGCTCTCTAGGACAACATAAAATCTGGGGCTCTGTGCTTTCTTTCGTTCTGAACAAGTGTTAGTGTATTCTGCACAAAAGCGATTCTGCCAAGCAATGTGAAGAGGCACAGAAAAGGTGCTAGCAGGGAATTCTCTGCCTGCCTTTCCCCAGTGCTCTGCAAGCTCTCCAGGACAACAGCAAATCTGGGGCTCTGTGCTTTCTTTCGTTCTGAACAAGTGTTACTGTTTTCTGCACAAAAGCGATTCTGCCAAGCAATATGAAGAGGCACAGAAAAGCTGCTAGCAGGGAATTCTCTGCCTGCTTTTCCCCAGTGCTCTGCAAGCTCTCCAGGACAACAGCAAATCTGGGGCTCTGTGCTTTCTTTCCTTCTGAACAAGTGTTAGTGTTTTCTGCACAAAAGCGATTCTGCGAAGCAATGTGAACACTTCTGCTTCCCAGGCACAGAGAAGGTGCTAGCAGGGAATTCTCTGCCTGCCTTTCCCCAGTGCTCTGCAAGCTCTCCAGGACAACAGCAAATCTGGGGCTCTGTGCTTTCTTTCGTTCTGAACAAGTGTTACTGTTTTCTGCACAAAAGCGATTCTGCCAAGCAATGTGAACAGGCACAGAGAAGGTGCTATCAGGGAATTCTCTGCCTGCTTTTTCCCAGTGCTCTGCAAGCTCTCTAGGACAACATAAAATCTGGGGCTCTGTGCTTTCTTTCGTTCTGAACAAGTGTTACTGTTTTCTGCACAAAAGCGATTCTGCCAAGCAATGTGAACAGGCACAGAAAAAGTGCTAGCAGGGAATTCTCTGCCTGCTTTTCCCCAGTGCTCTGCAAGCTCTCCAGGACAACATAGAATCTGGGGCTCTGTGCTTTCTTTTGTTCTGAACAAGTATTACTGTTTTCTGCACAAAAGCGATTCTGCCAAGCAATGTGAACATTTCTGCTTCCCAGGCACAGAGAAGGTGCTAGCAGGAAATTCTCTGCCTGCTTTTCCCCAGTGCTCTGCAAGCTCTCCAGGACAACAGCAAATCTGGGGCTCTGTGCTTTCTTTCGTTCTGAACAAGTGTTAGTGTTTTATGCACAAAAGCGATTCTGCGAAGCAATGTGAACACTTCTGCTTCCCAGGCACAGAGAAGGTGCTAGCAGGGAATTCTCTGCCTGCCTTTCCCCAGTGCTCTGCAAGGTCTCCAGGACAACAGCAAATCTGGGGCTCTGTGCTTTCTTTCGTTCTGAACAAGTGTTAGTGTTTTCTGCACAAAAGCGATTCTGCGAAGCAATGTGAACACTTCTGCTTCCCAGGCACAGAGAAGGTGCTAGCAGGGAATTCTCTGCCTGCCTTTCCCCAGTGCTCTGCAAGCTCTCCAGGACAACATAAAATCTGGGGCTCTGTGCTTTCTTTCGTTCTGAACAAGTGTGACTGTTTTCTGCACAAAAGCGATTCTGCCAAGCAATATGAAGAGGCACAGAAAAGCTGCTAGCAGGGAATTCTCTGCCTGCTTTTCCCCAGTGCTCTGCAAGCTCTCCAGGACAACATAAAATCTGGGGCTCTGTGCTTTCTTTCGTTCTGAACAAGTGTTAGTGTATTCTGCACAAAAGCGATTCTGCGAAGCAATGTGAACACTTCTGCTTCCCAGGCACAGAGAAGGTGCTAGCAGGGAATTCTCTGCCTGCCTTTCCCCAGTGCTCTGCAAGCTCTCCAGGACAACAGCAAATCTGGGGCTCTGTGCTTTCTTTCGTTCTGAACAAGTGTTACTGTTTTCTGCACAAAAGCGATTCTGCCAAGCAATGTGAACAGGCACAGAGAAGGTGCTAGCAGGGAATTCTCTGCCTGCTTTTTCCCAGTGCTCTGCAAGCTCTCTAGGACAACATAAAATCTGGGGCTCTGTGCTTTCTTTCGTTCTGAACAAGTGTTAGTGTATTCTGCACAAAAGCGATTCTGCCAAGCAATGTGAACAGGCACAGAGAAGGTGCTAGCAGGGAATTCTCTGCCTGCCTTTCCCCAGTGCTCTGCAAGCTCTCCAGGACAACATAAAATCTGGGGCTCTGTGCTTTCTTTCGTTCTGAACAAGTGTTACTGTTTTCTGCACAAAAGCGATTCTGCGAAGCAATGTGAACACTTCTGTTTCCCAGGCACAGAGAAGGTGCTAGCAGGGAATTCTCTGCCTGCCTTTCCCCAGTGCTCTGCAAGCTCTCCAGGACAACATAAAATCTGGGGCTCTGTGCTTTCTTTCGTCTGAAAAAGTGTTACTGTTTTCTGCACAAAAGCGATTCTGCGAAGCAATGTGAACAGGCACAGAGAAGGTGCTAGCAGGGAATTCTCTGCCTGCTTTTCCCCAGTACTCTGCAAGCTCTCCAGGACAACATAAAATCTGGGGCTCTGTGCTTTATTTCGTTCTGAAGAAGTGTTAGTGTTTTCTGCACAAAAGCGATTCTGCTAAGAAATGTGAACACTTCTGCTTCCCAGGCACAGAGAACGTGCTAGCAGGGAATTCTCTGCCTGCTTTTCCCCAGTGCTCTGCAAGCTCTCCAGGACAACATAGAATCTGGGGCTCTGTGCTTTCTTTTGTTCTGAACAAGTATTACTGTTTTCTGCACAAAAGCAATTCTGCCAAGCAATGTGAACATTTCTGCTTCCCAGGCACAGAGAAGGTGCTAGCAGGAAATTCTCTGCCTGCTTTTCCCCAGTGCTCTGCAAGCTCTCCAGGACAACAGCAAATCTGGGGCTCTGTGCTTTCTTTCGTTCTGAACAAGTGTTAGTGTTTTATGCACAAAAGCGATTCTGCGAAGCAATGTGAATACTTCTGCTTCCCAGGCACAGAGAAGGTGCTAGCAGGGAATTCTCTGCCTGCCTTTCCCCAGTGCTCTGCAAGCTCTCCAGGACAACATAAAATCTGGGGCTCTGTGCTTTCTTTCGTTCTGAACAAGTGTTACTGTTTTCTGCACAAAAGCGATTCTGCGAAGCAATGTGAACACTTCTGTTTCCCAGGCACAGAGAAGGTGCTAGCAGGGAATTCTCTGCCTGCCTTTCCCCAGTGCTCTGCAAGCTCTCCAGGACAACATAAAATCTGGGGCTCTGTGCTTTCTTTCGTCTGAAAAAGTGTTACTGTTTTCTGCACAAAAGCGATTCTGCGAAGCAATGTGAACAGGCACAGAGAAGGTGCTAGCAGGGAATTCTCTGCCTGCCTTTCCCCAGTGCTCTGCAAGCTCTCCAGGACAACATAAAATCTGGGGCTCTGTGCTTTATTTCGTTCTGAAGAAGTGTTAGTGTTTTCTGCACAAAAGCGATTCTGCTAAGAAATGTGAACACTTCTGCTTCCCAGGCACAGAGAACGTGCTAGCAGGGAATTCTCTGCCTGCATTTCCCCAGTGCTCTGCAAGCTCTCCAGGACAACATAGAATCTGGGGCTCTGTGCTTTCTTTCGTTCTGAACAAGTGTTATTGTTTTCTGCACAAAAGCGATTATGCGAAGCAATGTGAACACTTCTGCTTCCCAGGCACAGAGAAGGTGCTAGCAGGGAATTCTCTGCCTGCCTTTCCCCAGTGCTCTGCAAGCTCTCTAGGACAACATAAAATCTGGGGCTCTGTGCTTTCTTTTGTTCTGAAAAAGTGTTACTGTTTTCTGCACAGAAGCGATACTGCTAAGAAATGTGAACACTTCTGTTTCCCAGGCACAGAGAAGGTGCTAGCAGGGAATTCTCTGCCTGCTTTTCCCCAGTGCTCTGCAAGCTCTCCAGGACAACATAAAATCTGGGGCTCTGTGCTTTCTTTTGTTCTGTAAAAGTGTTACTGTTGTCTGCACAAAAGCGATTCTGGAAGCAATGTGAAAACTTCTGCTTCCCAGGCACAGAGAAGGTGCTAGCAGGAAATTCTCTGCCTGCCTTTCCCCAGTGCTCTGCAAGCTCTCCAGGACAACATAGAATCTGGGGCTCTGTGCTTTCTTTTGTTCTGAACAAGTATTACTGTTTTCTGCACAAAAGCGATTCTGCCAAGCAATGTGAACATTTCTGCTTCCCAGGCACAGAGAAGGTACTAGCAGGGAATTCTCTGCCTGCCTTTCCCCAGTGCTCTGCAAGGTCTCCAGGACAACAGCAAATCTGGGGCTCTGTGCTTTCTTTCGTTCTGAACAAGTGTTAGTGTTTTCTGCACAAAAGCGATTCTGCGAAGCAATGTGAACACTTCTGCTTCCCAGGCACAGAGAAGGTGCTAGCAGGGAATTCTCTGCCTGCCTTTCCCCAGTGCTCTGCAAGCTCTCCAGGACAACATAAAATCTGGGGCTCTGTGCTTTCTTTCGTTCTGAACAAGTGTGACTGTTTTCTGCACAAAAGCGATTCTGCCAAGCAATATGAAGAGGCACAGAAAAGCTGCTAGCAGGGAATTCTCTGCCTGCTTTTCCCCAGTGCTCTGCAAGCTCTCCAGGACAACATAAAATCTGGGGCTCTGTGCTTTCTTTCGTTCTGAACAAGTGTTAGTGTATTCTGCACAAAAGCGATTCTGCGAAGCAATGTGAACACTTCTGCTTCCCAGGCACAGAGAAGGTGCTAGCAGGGAATTCTCTGCCTGCCTTTCCCCAGTGCTCTGCAAGCTCTCCAGGACAACAGCAAATCTGGGGCTCTGTGCTTTCTTTCGTTCTGAACAAGTGTTACTGTTTTCTGCACAAAAGCGATTCTGCCAAGCAATGTGAACAGGCACAGAGAAGGTGCTAGCAGGGAATTCTCTGCCTGCTTTTTCCCAGTGCTCTGCAAGCTCTCTAGGACAACATAAAATCTGGGGCTCTGTGCTTTCTTTCGTTCTGAACAAGTGTTAGTGTATTCTGCACAAAAGCGATTCTGCCAAGCAATGTGAACAGGCACAGAGAAGGTGCTAGCAGGGAATTCTCTGCCTGCCTTTCCCCAGTGCTCTGCAAGCTCTCCAGGACAACATAAAATCTGGGGCTCTGTGCTTTCTTTCGTTCTGAACAAGTGTTACTGTTTTCTGCACAAAAGCGATTCTGCGAAGCAATGTGAACACTTCTGTTTCCCAGGCACAGAGAAGGTGCTAGCAGGGAATTCTCTGCCTGCCTTTCCCCAGTGCTCTGCAAGCTCTCCAGGACAACATAAAATCTGGGGCTCTGTGCTTTCTTTCGTCTGAAAAAGTGTTACTGTTTTCTGCACAAAAGCGATTCTGCGAAGCAATGTGAACAGGCACAGAGAAGGTGCTAGCAGGGAATTCTCTGCCTGCTTTTCCCCAGTACTCTGCAAGCTCTCCAGGACAACATAAAATCTGGGGCTCTGTGCTTTATTTCGTTCTGAAGAAGTGTTAGTGTTTTCTGCACAAAAGCGATTCTGCTAAGAAATGTGAACACTTCTGCTTCCCAGGCACAGAGAACGTGCTAGCAGGGAATTCTCTGCCTGCTTTTCCCCAGTGCTCTGCAAGCTCTCCAGGACAACATAGAATCTGGGGCTCTGTGCTTTCTTTTGTTCTGAACAAGTATTACTGTTTTTTGCACAAAAGCAATTCTGCCAAGCAATGTGAACATTTCTGCTTCCCAGGCACAGAGAAGGTGCTAGCAGGAAATTCTCTGCCTGCTTTTCCCCAGTGCTCTGCAAGCTCTCCAGGACAACAGCAAATCTGGGGCTCTGTGCTTTCTTTCGTTCTGAACAAGTGTTAGTGTTTTATGCACAAAAGCGATTCTGCGAAGCAATGTGAATACTTCTGCTTCCCAGGCACAGAGAAGGTGCTAGCAGGGAATTCTCTGCCTGCCTTTCCCCAGTGCTCTGCAAGCTCTCCAGGACAACATAAAATCTGGGGCTCTGTGCTTTCTTTCGTTCTGAACAAGTGTTACTGTTTTCTGCACAAAAGCGATTCTGCGAAGCAATGTGAACACTTCTGTTTCCCAGGCACAGAGAAGGTGCTAGCAGGGAATTCTCTGCCTGCCTTTCCCCAGTGCTCTGCAAGCTCTCCAGGACAACATAAAATCTGGGGCTCTGTGCTTTCTTTCGTCTGAAAAAGTGTTACTGTTTTCTGCACAAAAGCGATTCTGCGAAGCAATGTGAACAGGCACAGAGAAGGTGCTAGCAGGGAATTCTCTGCCTGCTTTTCCCCAGTACTCTGCAAGCTCTCCAGGACAACATAAAATCTGGGGCTCTGTGCTTTATTTCGTTCTGAAGAAGTGTTAGTGTTTTCTGCACAAAAGCGATTCTGCTAAGAAATGTGAACACTTCTGCTTCCCAGGCACAGAGAACGTGCTAGCAGGGAATTCTCTGCCTGCATTTCCCCAGTGCTCTGCAAGCTCTCCAGGACAACATAGAATCTGGGGCTCTGTGCTTTCTTTCGTTCTGAACAAGTGTTATTGTTTTCTGCACAAAAGCGATTATGCGAAGCAATGTGAACACTTCTGCTTCCCAGGCACAGAGAAGGTGCTAGCAGGGAATTCTCTGCCTGCCTTTCCCCAGTGCTCTGCAAGCTCTCTAGGACAACATAAAATCTGGGGCTCTGTGCTTTCTTTTGTTCTGAAAAAGTGTTACTGTTTTCTGCACAGAAGCGATACTGCTAAGAAATGTGAACACTTCTGTTTCCCAGGCACAGAGAAGGTGCTAGCAGGGAATTCTCTGCCTGCTTTTCCCCAGTGCTCTGCAAGCTCTCCAGGACAACATAAAATCTGGGGCTCTGTGCTTTCTTTTGTTCTGTAAAAGTGTTACTGTTGTCTGCACAAAAGCGATTCTGGAAGCAATGTGAAAACTTCTGCTTCCCAGGCACAGAGAAGGTGCTAGCAGGAAATTCTCTGCCTGCCTTTCCCCAGTGCTCTGCAAGCTCTCCAGGACAACATAGAATCTGGGGCTCTGTGCTTTCTTTTGTTCTGAACAAGTATTACTGTTTTCTGCACAAAAGCGATTCTGCCAAGCAATGTGAGCATTTCTGCTTCCCAGGCACAGAGAAGGTACTAGCAGGAAATTCTCTGCCTGCTTTTCCCCAGTGCTCTGCAAGCTCTCCAGGACAACAGCAAATCTGGGGCTCTGTGCTTTCTTTCGTTCTGAACAAGTGTTAGTGTTTTATGCACAAAAGCGATTCTGCGAAGCAATGTGAATACTTCTGCTTCCCAGGCACAGAGAAGGTGCTAGCAGGGAATTCTCTGCCTGCCTTTCCCCAGTGCTCTGCAAGCTCTCCAGGACAACATAAAATCTGGGGCTCTGTGCTTTCTTTCGTTCTGAACAAGTGTTACTGTTTTCTGCACAAAAGCGATTCTGCGAAGCAATGTGAACACTTCTGTTTCCCAGGCACAGAGAAGGTGCTAGCAGGGAATTCTCTGCCTGCCTTTCCCCAGTGCTCTGCAAGCTCTCCAGGACAACATAAAATCTGGGGCTCTGTGCTTTCTTTCGTCTGAAAAAGTGTTACTGTTTTCTGCACAAAAGCGATTCTGCGAAGCAATGTGAACAGGCACAGAGAAGGTGCTAGCAGGGAATTCTCTGCCTGCTTTTCCCCAGTACTCTGCAAGCTCTCCAGGACAACATAAAATCTGGGGCTCTGTGCTTTATTTCGTTCTGAAGAAGTGTTACTGTTTTCTGCACAAAAGCGATTCTGCTAAGAAATGTGAACACTTCTGTTTCCCAGGCACAGAGAAGGTGCTAGCAGGGAATTCTCTGAATGCTTTTCCCCAGTGCTCTGCAAGCTCTCCAGGACAACATGAAATCTGGGGCTCTGTGCTTTCTTTCGTTCTGAACAAGTGTTATTGTTTTCTGCACAAAAGCGATTCTGCGAAGCAATGTGAACACTTCTGTTTCCCAGGCACAGAGAAGGTGCTAGCAGGGAATTCTCTGCCTGCTTTTCCCCAGTGCTCTGCAAGCTCTCCAGGACAACATAAAATCTGGGGCTCTGTGCTTTCTTTCGTCTGAACAAGTGTTACTGTTTTCTGCACAAAAGCGATTCTGCTAAGAAATGTGAACACTTCTGCTTCCCAGGCACAGAGAAGGTGCTAGCAGGGAATTCTCTGCCTGCCTTTCAGCAGTGCTCTGCAAGCTATCCAGGACAACATAAAATCTGGGGCTCTGTGCTTTCTTTTGTTCTGAAAAAGTGTTAGTGTTGTCTGCACAAAAGCGATTCTGCGAAGCAATGTGAACAGGCACAGAGAAGGTGCTAGCAGGGAATTCTCTGCCTGCCTTTCCCCAGTGCTCTGCAAGCTCTCCAGGACAACATAGAATCTGGGGCTCTGTGCTTTCTTTCGTTCTGAACAAGTGTTATTGTTTTCTGCACAAAAGCGATTATGCGAAGCAATGTGAACACTTCTGTTTCCCAGGCACAGAGAAGGTGCTAGCAGGGAATTCTCTGCCTGCTTTTCCCCAGTGCTCTGCAAGCTCTCCAGGACAACATAAAAGCTGGGGCTCTGTGCTTTCTTTCGTCTGAACAAGTGTTACTGTTTTCTGCACAAAAGCGATTCTGCGAAGCAATGTGAACATTTCTGCTTCCCAGGCACAGAGAAGGTGCTAGCAGGGAATTCTCTGCCTGCTTTTCCCCAGTGCTCTGCAAGCTCTCCAGGACAACATAAAATCTGGGGCTCTGTGCTTTCTTTCGTTCTGAACAAGTGTTACTGTTTTCTGCACAAAAGCGATTCTGCGAAGCAATGTGAACACTTCTGCTTCCCAGGCACAGAGAAGGTGCTAGCAGGGAATTCTCTGCCTGCCTTTCCCCAGTGCTCTGCAAGCTCTCCAGGACAACAGCAAATCTGGGGCTCTGTGCTTTCTTTCGTTCTGAACAAGTGTTACTGTTTTCTGCACAAAAGCGATTCTGCCAAGCAATATGAAGAGGCACAGAAAAGCTGCTAGCAGGGAATTCTCTGCCTGCTTTTCCCAAGTGCTCTGCAAGCTCTCCAGGACAACATAAAATCTGGGGCTCTGTGCTTTCTTTCGTTCTGAACAAGTGTTAGAGTTTTTTGCAAAAAAGTGATTCTGCCAAGCAATGTGAACAGGCACAGAGAAGGTGCTAGCAGGGAATTCTCTTCCTGCTTTTCCCCAGTGTTCTGCAAGCTCTCCAGGACAACAGCAAATCTGGGGCTCTGTGCTTTCTTTCGTTCTGAACAAGTGTTAGTGTTTTCTGCACAAAAGCGATTCTGCCAGGCAATGTGAACACTTCTGCTTCCCAGGCACAGAGAAGGTGCTAGCAGGGAATTCTCTGTCTGCCTTTCCCCAGTGCTCTGCAAGCTCTCCAGGACAACATAAAATCTGGGGCTCTGTGCTTTCTTTCGTTCTGAACAAGTGTTACTGTTTTCTGCACAAAAGCGATTCTGCCAAGCAATGTGAACAGGCACAGAGAAGGTGCTAGCAGGGAATTCTCTGCCTGCTTTTCCCCAGTGCTCTGCAAGCTCTCCAGGACAACAGCAAATCTGGGGCTCTGTGCTTTCTTTCGTTCTGAACAAGTGTTACTGTTTTCTGCACAAAAGCGATTCTGCGAAGCAATGTGAACACTTCTGCTTCCCAGGCACAGAGAAGGTGCTAGCAGGGAATTCTCTGCCTGCCTTTCCCCAGTGCTCTGCAAGCTCTCCAGGACAACATAAAATCTGGGGCTCTGTGCTTGCTTTCGTTCTGAACAAGTGTTACTGTTTTCTGCACAAAAGCGATTCTGCGAAGCAATGTGAACACTTCTGCTTCCCAGGCACAGAGAAGGTGCTAGCAGGGAATTCTCTGCCTGCCTTTCCCCAGTGCTCTGCAAGCTCTCCAGGACAACAGCAAATCTGGGGCTCTGTGCTTTCTTTCGTTCTGAACAAGTGTTACTGTTTTCTGCACAAAAGCGATTCTGCGAAGCAATGTGAACACTTCTGCTTCCCAGGCACAGAGAAGGTGCTAGCAGGGAATTCTCTGCCTGCCTTTCCCAGTGCTCTGCAAGCTCTCCAGGACAACATAAAATCTGGGGCTCTGTGCTTTCTTTCGTTCTGAACAAGTGTGACTGTTTTCTGCACAAAAGCGATTCTGCCAAGCAATATGAAGAGGCACAGAAAAGCTGCTAGCAGGGAATTCTCTGCCTGCTTTTCCCCAGTGCTCTGCAAGCTCTCCAGGACAACATAAAATCTGGGGCTCTGTGCTTTCTTTCGTTCTGAACAAGTGTTAGAGTTTTTTGCAAAAAAGTGATTCTGCCAAGCAATGTGAACAGGCACAGAGAAGGTGCTAGCAGGGAATTCTCTTCCTGCTTTTCCCCAGTGTTCTGCAAGCTCTCCAGGACAACAGCAAATCTGGGGCTCTGTGCTTTCTTTCGTTCTGAACAAGTGTTAGTGTTTTCTGCACAAAAGCGATTCCGCCAAACAATGTGAACACTTCTGCTTCCCAGGCACAGAGAAGGTGCTAGCAGGGAATTCTCTGCCTGCCTTTCCCCAGTGCTCTGCAAGCTCTCCAGGACAACAGCAAATCTGGGGCTCTGTGCTTTCTTTCGTTCTGAACAAGTGTTAGTGTTTTCTGCACAAAAGCGATTCTGCCAAGCAATGTGACAGGCACAGAAAAGGTGCTAGCAGGGAATTCTCTGCCTGCCTTTCCCCAGTGCTCTGCAAGCTCTCCAGGACAACATAAAATCTGGGGCTCTGTGCTTTCTTTCGTTCTGAACAAGTGTTACTGTTTTCTGCACAAAAGCGATTCTGCGAAGCAATGTGAACACTTCTGTTTCCCAGGCACAGAGAAGGTGCTAGCAGGGAATTCTCTGCCTGCCTTTCCCCAGTGCTCTGCAAGCTCTCCAGGACAACATAAAATCTGGGGCTCTGTGCTTTCTTTCGTCTGAAAAAGTGTTACTGTTTTCTGCACAAAAGCGATTCTGCGAAGCAATGTGAACAGGCACAGAGAAGGTGCTAGCAGGGAATTCTCTGCCTGCTTTTCCCCAGTACTCTGCAAGCTCTCCAGGACAACATAAAATCTGGGGCTCTGTGCTTTATTTCGTTCTGAAGAAGTGTTAGTGTTTTCTGCACAAAAGCGATTCTGCTAAGAAATGTGAACACTTCTGCTTCCCAGGCACAGAGAACGTGCTAGCAGGGAATTCTCTGCCTGCATTTCCCCAGTGCTCTGCAAGCTCTCCAGGACAACATAGAATCTGGGGCTCTGTGCTTTCTTTCGTTCTGAACAAGTGTTATTGTTTTCTGCACAAAAGCGATTATGCGAAGCAATGTGAACACTTCTGCTTCCCAGGCACAGATAAGGTGCTAGCAGGGAATTCTCTGCCTGCCTTTCCCCAGTGCTCTGCAAGCTCTCTAGGACAACATAAAATCTGGGGCTCTGTGCTTTCTTTTGTTCTGAAAAAGTGTTACTGTTTTCTGCACAGAAGCGATACTGCTAAGAAATGTGAACACTTCTGTTTCCCAGGCACAGAGAAGGTGCTAGCAGGGAATTCTCTGCCTGCTTTTCCCCAGTGCTCTGCAAGCTCTCCAGGACAACATAAAATCTGGGGCTCTGTGCTTTCTTTTGTTCTGTAAAAGTGTTACTGTTGTCTGCACAAAAGCGATTCTGGAAGCAATGTGAAAACTTCTGCTTCCCAGGCACAGAGAAGGTGCTAGCAGGAAATTCTCTGCCTGCCTTTCCCCAGTGCTCTGCAAGCTCTCCAGGACAACATAGAATCTGGGGCTCTGTGCTTTCTTTTGTTCTGAACAAGTATTACTGTTTTCTGCACAAAAGCGATTCTGCCAAGCAATGTGAACATTTCTGCTTCCCAGGCACAGAGAAGGTACTAGCAGGAAATTCTCTGCCTGCTTTTCCCCAGTGCTCTGCAAGCTCTCCAGGACAACAGCAAATCTGGGGCTCTGTGCTTTCTTTCGTTCTGAACAAGTGTTAGTGTTTTATGCACAAAAGCGATTCTGCGAAGCAATGTGAATACTTCTGCTTCCCAGGCACAGAGAAGGTGCTAGCAGGGAATTCTCTGCCTGCCTTTCCCCAGTGCTCTGCAAGCTCTCCAGGACAACATAAAATCTGGGGCTCTGTGCTTTCTTTCGTTCTGAACAAGTGTTACTGTTTTCTGCACAAAAGCGATTCTGCGAAGCAATGTGAACACTTCTGTTTCCCAGGCACAGAGAAGGTGCTAGCAGGGAATTCTCTGCCTGCCTTTCCCCAGTGCTCTGCAAGCTCTCCAGGACAACATAAAATCTGGGGCTCTGTGCTTTCTTTCGTCTGAAAAAGTGTTACTGTTTTCTGCACAAAAGCGATTCTGCGAAGCAATGTGAACAGGCACAGAGAAGGTGCTAGCAGGGAATTCTCTGCCTGCTTTTCCCCAGTACTCTGCAAGCTCTCCAGGACAACATAAAATCTGGGGCTCTGTGCTTTATTTCGTTCTGAAGAAGTGTTACTGTTTTCTGCACAAAAGCGATTCTGCGAAGCAATGTGAACACTTCTGTTTCCCAGGCACAGAGAAGGTGCTAGCAGGGAATTCTCTGAATGCTTTTCCCCAGTGCTCTGCAAGCTCTCCAGGACAACATGAAATCTGGGGCTCTGTGCTTTCTTTCGTTCTGAACAAGTGTTATTGTTTTCTGCACAAAAGCGATTCTGCGAAGCAATGTGAACACTTCTGTTTCCCAGGCACAGAGAAGGTGCTAGCAGGGAATTCTCTGCCTGCTTTTCCCCAGTGCTCTGCAAGCTCTCCAGGACAACATAAAATCTGGGGCTCTGTGCTTTCTTTCGTCTGAACAAGTGTTACTGTTTTCTGCACAAAAGCGATTCTGCTAAGAAATGTGAACACTTCTGCTTCCCAGGCACAGAGAAGGTGCTAGCAGGGAATTCTCTGCCTGCCTTTCAGCAGTGCTCTGCAAGCTATCCAGGACAACATAAAATCTGGGGCTCTGTGCTTTCTTTTGTTCTGAAAAAGTGTTAGTGTTGCCTGCACAAAAGCGATTCTGCGAAGCAATGTGAACAGGCACAGAGAAGGTGCTAGCAGGGAATTCTCTGCCTGCCTTTCCCCAGTGCTCTGCAAGCTCTCCAGGACAACATAGAATCTGGGGCTCTGTGCTTTCTTTCGTTCTGAACAAGTGTTATTGTTTTCTGCACAAAAGCGATTATGCGAAGCAATGTGAACACTTCTGTTTCCCAGGCACAGAGAAGGTGCTAGCAGGGAATTCTCTGCCTGCTTTTCCCCAGTGCTCTGCAAGCTCTCCAGGACAACATAAAAGCTGGGGCTCTGTGCTTTCTTTCGTCTGAACAAGTGTTACTGTTTTCTGCACAAAAGCGATTCTGCGAAGCAATGTGAACATTTCTGCTTCCCAGGCACAGAGAAGGTGCTAGCAGGGAATTCTCTGCCTGCTTTTCCCCAGTGCTCTGCAAGCTCTCCAGGACAACATAAAATCTGGGGCTCTGTGCTTTCTTTCGTTCTGAACAAGTGTTACTGTTTTCTGCACAAAAGCGATTCTGCGAAGCAATGTGAACACTTCTGCTTCCCAGGCACAGAGAAGGTGCTAGCAGGGAATTCTCTGCCTGCCTTTCCCCAGTGCTCTGCAAGCTCTCCAGGACAACAGCAAATCTGGGGCTCTGTGCTTTCTTTCGTTCTGAACAAGTGTTACTGTTTTCTGCACAAAAGAGATTCTGCCAAGCAATGTGAACAGGCACAGAAAAGGTGCTAGCAGGGAATTCTCTGCCTGCCTTTCCCCAGTGCTCTGCAAGCTCTCCAGGACAACAGCAAATCTGGGGCTCTGTGCTTTCTTTCGTTCTGAACAAGTGTTACTGTTTTCTGCACAAAAGCGATTCTGCGAAGCAATGTGAACACTTCTGCTTCCCAGGCACAGAGAAGGTGCTAGCAGGGAATTCTCTGCCTGCCTTTCCCCAGTGCTCTGCAAGCTCTCCAGGACAACATAAAATCTGGGGCTCTGTGCTTTCTTTCGTTCTGAACAAGTGTGACTGTTTTCTGCACAAAAGCGATTCTGCCAAGCAATATGAAGAGGCACAGAAAAGCTGCTAGCAGGGAATTCTCTGCCTGCTTTTCCCAAGTGCTCTGCAAGCTCTCCAGGACAACATAAAATCTGGGGCTCTGTGCTTTCTTTCGTTCTGAACAAGTGTTAGAGTTTTTTGCAAAAAAGTGATTCTGCCAAGCAATGTGAACAGGCACAGAGAAGGTGCTAGCAGGGAATTCTCTTCCTGCTTTTCCCCAGTGTTCTGCAAGCTCTCCAGGACAACAGCAAATCTGGGGCTCTGTGCTTTCTTTCGTTCTGAACAAGTGTTAGTGTTTTCTGCACAAAAGCGATTCTGCCAGGCAATGTGAACACTTCTGCTTCCCAGGCACAGAGAAGGTGCTAGCAGGGAATTCTCTGTCTGCCTTTCCCCAGTGCTCTGCAAGCTCTCCAGGACAACATAAAATCTGGGGCTCTGTGCTTTCTTTCGTTCTGAACAAGTGTTACTGTTTTCTGCACAAAAGCGATTCTGCCAAGCAATGTGAACAGGCACAGAGAAGGTGCTAGCAGGGAATTCTCTGCCTGCTTTTCCCCAGTGCTCTGCAAGCTCTCCAGGACAACAGCAAATCTGGGGCTCTGTGCTTTCTTTCGTTCTGAACAAGTGTTACTGTTTTCTGCACAAAAGCGATTCTGCGAAGCAATGTGAATACTTCTGCTTCCCAGGCACAGAGAAGGTGCTAGCAGGGAATTCTCTGCCTGCCTTTCCCCAGTGCTCTGCAAGCTCTCCAGGACAACATAAAATCTGGGGCTCTGTGCTTTCTTTCGTTCTGAACAAGTGTTACTGTTTTCTGCACAAAAGCGATTCTGCGAAGCAATGTGAACACTTCTGTTTCCCAGGCACAGAGAAGGTGCTAGCAGGGAATTCTCTGCCTGCCTTTCCCCAGTGCTCTGCAAGCTCTCCAGGACAACATAAAATCTGGGGCTCTGTGCTTTCTTTCGTCTGAAAAAGTGTTACTGTTTTCTGCACAAAAGCGATTCTGCGAAGCAATGTGAACAGGCACAGAGAAGGTGCTAGCAGGGAATTCTCTGCCTGCTTTTCCCCAGTACTCTGCAAGCTCTCCAGGACAACATAAAATCTGGGGCTCTGTGCTTTATTTCGTTCTGAAGAAGTGTTACTGTTTTCTGCACAAAAGCGATTCTGCTAAGAAATGTGAACACTTCTGTTTCCCAGGCACAGAGAAGGTGCTAGCAGGGAATTCTCTGAATGCTTTTCCCCAGTGCTCTGCAAGCTCTCCAGGACAACATGAAATCTGGGGCTCTGTGCTTTCTTTCGTTCTGAACAAGTGTTATTGTTTTCTGCACAAAAGCGATTCTGCGAAGCAATGTGAACACTTCTGTTTCCCAGGCACAGAGAAGGTGCTAGCAGGGAATTCTCTGCCTGCTTTTCCCCAGTGCTCTGCAAGCTCTCCAGGACAACATAAAATCTGGGGCTCTGTGCTTTCTTTCGTCTGAACAAGTGTTACTGTTTTCTGCACAAAAGCGATTCTGCTAAGAAATGTGAACACTTCTGCTTCCCAGGCACAGAGAAGGTGCTAGCAGGGAATTCTCTGCCTGCCTTTCAGCAGTGCTCTGCAAGCTATCCAGGACAACATAAAATCTGGGGCTCTGTGCTTTCTTTTGTTCTGAAAAAGTGTTAGTGTTGCCTGCACAAAAGCGATTCTGCGAAGCAATGTGAACAGGCACAGAGAAGGTGCTAGCAGGGAATTCTCTGCCTGCCTTTCCCCAGTGCTCTGCAAGCTCTCCAGGACAACATAGAATCTGGGGCTCTGTGCTTTCTTTCGTTCTGAACAAGTGTTATTGTTTTCTGCACAAAAGCGATTATGCGAAGCAATGTGAACACTTCTGTTTCCCAGGCACAGAGAAGGTGCTAGCAGGGAATTCTCTGCCTGCTTTTCCCCAGTGCTCTGCAAGCTCTCCAGGACAACATAAAAGCTGGGGCTCTGTGCTTTCTTTCGTCTGAACAAGTGTTACTGTTTTCTGCACAAAAGCGATTCTGCGAAGCAATGTGAACATTTCTGCTTCCCAGGCACAGAGAAGGTGCTAGCAGGGAATTCTCTGCCTGCTTTTCCCCAGTGCTCTGCAAGCTCTCCAGGACAACATAAAATCTGGGGCTCTGTGCTTTCTTTCGTTCTGAACAAGTGTTACTGTTTTCTGCACAAAAGCGATTCTGCGAAGCAATGTGAACACTTCTGCTTCCCAGGCACAGAGAAGGTGCTAGCAGGGAATTCTCTGCCTGCCTTTCCCCAGTGCTCTGCAAGCTCTCCAGGACAACAGCAAATCTGGGGCTCTGTGCTTTCTTTCGTTCTGAACAAGTGTTACTGTTTTCTGCACAAAAGAGATTCTGCCAAGCAATGTGAACAGGCACAGAAAAGGTGCTAGCAGGGAATTCTCTGCCTGCCTTTCCCCAGTGCTCTGCAAGCTCTCCAGGACAACAGCAAATCTGGGGCTCTGTGCTTTCTTTCGTTCTGAACAAGTGTTACTGTTTTCTGCACAAAAGCGATTCTGCGAAGCAATGTGAACACTTCTGCTTCCCAGGCACAGAGAAGGTGCTAGCAGGGAATTCTCTGCCTGCCTTTCCCCAGTGCTCTGCAAGCTCTCCAGGACAACATAAAATCTGGGGCTCTGTGCTTTCTTTCGTTCTGAACAAGTGTGACTGTTTTCTGCACAAAAGCGATTCTGCCAAGCAATATGAAGAGGCACAGAAAAGCTGCTAGCAGGGAATTCTCTGCCTGCTTTTCCCAAGTGCTCTGCAAGCTCTCCAGGACAACATAAAATCTGGGGCTCTGTGCTTTCTTTCGTTCTGAACAAGTGTTAGAGTTTTTTGCAAAAAAGTGATTCTGCCAAGCAATGTGAACAGGCACAGAGAAGGTGCTAGCAGGGAATTCTCTTCCTGCTTTTCCCCAGTGTTCTGCAAGCTCTCCAGGACAACAGCAAATCTGGGGCTCTGTGCTTTCTTTCGTTCTGAACAAGTGTTAGTGTTTTCTGCACAAAAGCGATTCTGCCAGGCAATGTGAACACTTCTGCTTCCCAGGCACAGAGAAGGTGCTAGCAGGGAATTCTCTGTCTGCCTTTCCCCAGTGCTCTGCAAGCTCTCCAGGACAACATAAAATCTGGGGCTCTGTGCTTTCTTTCGTTCTGAACAAGTGTTACTGTTTTCTGCACAAAAGCGATTCTGCCAAGCAATGTGAACAGGCACAGAGAAGGTGCTAGCAGGGAATTCTCTGCCTGCTTTTCCCCAGTGCTCTGCAAGCTCTCCAGGACAACAGCAAATCTGGGGCTCTGTGCTTTCTTTCGTTCTGAACAAGTGTTACTGTTTTCTGCACAAAAGCGATTCTGCGAAGCAATGTGAACACTTCTGCTTCCCAGGCACAGAGAAGGTGCTAGCAGGGAATTCTCTGCCTGCCTTTCCCCAGTGCTCTGCAAGCTCTCCAGGACAACATAAAATCTGGGGCTCTGTGCTTGCTTTCGTTCTGAACAAGTGTTACTGTTTTCTGCACAAAAGCGATTCTGCGAAGCAATGTGAACACTTCTGCTTCCCAGGCACAGAGAAGGTGCTAGCAGGGAATTCTCTGCCTGCCTTTCCCCAGTGCTCTGCAAGCTCTCCAGGACAACAGCAAATCTGGGGCTCTGTGCTTTCTTTCGTTCTGAACAAGTGTTACTGTTTTCTGCACAAAAGCGATTCTGCGAAGCAATGTGAACACTTCTGCTTCCCAGGCACAGAGAAGGTGCTAGCAGGGAATTCTCTGCCTGCCTTTCCCAGTGCTCTGCAAGCTCTCCAGGACAACATAAAATCTGGGGCTCTGTGCTTTCTTTCGTTCTGAACAAGTGTGACTGTTTTCTGCACAAAAGCGATTCTGCCAAGCAATATGAAGAGGCACAGAAAAGCTGCTAGCAGGGAATTCTCTGCCTGCTTTTCCCCAGTGCTCTGCAAGCTCTCCAGGACAACAGCAAATCTGGGGCTCTGTGCTTTCTTTCGTTCTGAACAAGTGTTAGTGTTTTCTGCACAAAAGCGATTCTGCCAAGCAATGTGACAGGCACAGAAAAGGTGCTAGCAGGGAATTCTCTGCCTGCCTTTCCCCAGTGATCTGCAAGCTCTCCAGGACAACAGCAAATCTGGGGCTCTGTGCTTTCTTTCGTTCTGTACAAGTGTTAGTGTTTTCTGCACAAAACCGATTCTGCGAAGCAATGTGAACACTTCTGCTTCCCAGGCACAGAGAAGGTGCTAGCAGGGAATTCTCTGCCTGCTTTTCCCCAGTGCTCTGCAAGCTCTCCAGGACAACATAAAATCTGGGGCTCTGTGCTTTCTTTCGTTCTGAACAAGTGTTACTGTTTTCTGCACAAAAGCGATTCTGCCAAGCAATGTGAACACTTCTGCTTCCCAGGCACAGAGAAGGTGCTAGCAGGGAATTCTCTGCCTGCCTTTCCCCAGTGCTCTGCAAGCTCTCCAGGACAACAGCAAATCTGGGGCTCTGTGCTTTCTTTTGTTCTGAACAACTGTTAGTGTTTTCTGCACAAAAGCGATTCTGCCAAGCAATGTGAACAGGCACAGAGAAGGTGCTAGCAGGGAATTCTCTGCCTGCCTTTCCCCAGTGCTCTGCAAGCTCTCCAGGACAACAGCAAATCTGGGGCTCTGTGCTTTCTTTCGTTCTGAACAAGTGTTACTGTTTTCTGCACAAAAGCGATTCTGCCAAGCAATGTGAACAGGCACAGAAAAGGTGCTAGCAGGGAATTCTCTGCCTGCCTTTCCCCAGTGTTCTGCAAGCTCTCCAGGACAACAGCAAATCTGGGGCTCTGTGCTTTCTTTCGTTCTGAACAAGTGTTACTGTTTTCTGCACAAAAGCGATTCTGCGAAGCAATGTGAACACTTCTGCTTCCCAGGCACAGAGAAGGTGCTAGCAGGGAATTCTCTGCCTGCCTTTCCCCAGTGCTCTGCAAGCTCTCCAGGACAACATAAAATCTGGGGCTCTGTGCTTTCTTTCGTTCTGAACAAGTGTGACTGTTTTCTGCACAAAAGCGATTCTGCCAAGCAATATGAAGAGGCACAGAAAAGCTGCTAGCAGGGAATTCTCTGCCTGCCTTTCCCCAGTGCTCTGCAAGCTCTCCAGGACAACATAAAATCTGGGGCTCTGTGCTTTCTTTCGTTCTGAACAAGTGTTAGTGTATTCTGCACAAAAGCGATTCTGCGAAGCAATGTGAACACTTCTGCTTCCCAGGCACAGAGAAGGTGCTAGCAGGGAATTCTCTGCCTGCCTTTCCCCAGTGCTCTGCAAGCTCTCCAGGACAACAGCAAATCTGGGGCTCTGTGCTTTCTTTCGTTCTGAACAAGTGTTACTGTTTTCTGCACAAAAGCGATTCTGCCAAGCAATGTGAACAGGCACAGAGAAGGTGCTAGCAGGGAATTCTCTGCCTGCCTTTCCCCAGTGCTCTGCAAGCTCTCCAGGACAACAGCAAATCTGGGGCTCTGTGCTTTCTTTCGTTCTGAACAAGTGTTACTGTTTTCTGCACAAAAGCGATTCTGCCAAGCAATGTGAACACTTCTGCTTCCCAGGCACAGAGAAGGTGCTAGCAGGGAATTCTCTGCCTGCTTTTCCCCAGTGCTCTGCAAGCTCTCCAGGACAACAGCAAATCTGGGGCTCTGTGCTTTCTTTCGTTCTGAACAAGTGTTACTGTTTTCTGCACAAAAGCGATTCTGCCAAGCAATGTGAACACTTGTGCTTCCCAGGCACAGAGAAGGTGCTAGCAGGGAATTCTCTGCCTGCCTTTCCCCAGTGCTCTGCAAGCTCTCCAGGACAACAGCAAATCTGGGGCTCTGTGCTTTCTTTCGTTCTGAACAAGTGTTACTGTTTTCTGCACAAAAGCGATTCTGCCAAGCAATATGAAGAGGCACAGAAAAGCTGCTAGCAGGGAATTCTCTGCCTGCTTTTCCCCAGTGCTCTGCAAGCTCTCCAGGACAACATAAAATCTGGGGCTCTGTGCTTTCTTTCGTTCTGAACAAGTGTTAGTGTATTCTGCACAAAAGCGATTCTGCCAAGCAATGTGAAGAGGCACAGAAAAGGTGCTAGCAGGGAATTCTCTGCCTGCCTTTCCCCAGTGCTCTGCAAGCTCTCCAGGACAACAGCAAATCTGGGGCTCTGTGCTTTCTTTCGTTCTGAACAAGTGTTACTGTTTTCTGCACAAAAGCGATTCTGCGAAGCAATGTGAACACTTCTGCTTCCCAGGCACAGAGAAGGTGCTAGCAGGGAATTCTCTGCCTGCCTTTCCCCAGTGCTCTGCAAGCTCTCCAGGACAACATAAAATCTGGGGCTCTGTGCTTTCTTTTGTTCTGAACAAGTGTTACTGTTTTCTGCACAAAAGCGATTCTGCCAAGCAATATGAAGAGGCACAGAAAAGCTGCTAGCAGGGAATTCTCTGCCTGCTTTTCCCCAGTGCTCTGCAAGCTCTCCAGGACAACAGCAAATCTGGGGCTCTGTGCTTTCTTTCCTTCTGAACAAGTGTTAGTGTTTTCTGCACAAAAGCGATTCTGCGAAGCAATGTGAACACTTCTGCTTCCCAGGCACAGAGAAGGTGCTAGCAGGGAATTCTCTGCCTGCCTTTCCCCAGTGCTCTGCAAGCTCTCCAGGACAACAGCAAATCTGGGGCTCTGTGCTTTCTTTCGTTCTGAACAAGTGTTACTGTTTTCAGCACAAAAGCGATTCTGCCAAGCAATGTGAACAGGCACAGAGAAGGTGCTATCAGGGAATTCTCTGCCTGCTTTTTCCCAGTGCTCTGCAAGCTCTCTAGGACAACATAAAATCTGGGGCTCTGTGCTTTCTTTCGTTCTGAACAAGTGTTACTGTTTTCTGCACAAAAGCGATTCTGCCAAGCAATGTGAACAGGCACAGAAAAAGTGCTAGCAGGGAATTCTCTGCCTGCTTTTCCCCAGTGCTCTGCAAGCTCTCCAGGACAACATAGAATCTGGGGCTCTGTGCTTTCTTTTGTTCTGAACAAGTATTACTGTTTTCTGCACAAAAGCGATTCTGCCAAGCAATGTGAACATTTCTGCTTCCCAGGCACAGAGAAGGTGCTAGCAGGAAACTCTCTGCCTGCTTTTCCCCAGTGCTCTGCAAGCTCTCCAGGACAACAGCAAATCTGGGGCTCTGTGCTTTCTTTCGTTCTGAACAAGTGTTAGTGTTTTATGCACAAAAGCGATTCTGCGAAGCAATGTGAATACTTCTGCTTCCCAGGCACAGAGAAGGTGCTAGCAGGGAATTCTCTGCCTGCCTTTCCCCAGTGCTCTGCAAGCTCTCCAGGACAACATAAAATCTGGGGCTCTGTGCTTTCTTTCGTTCTGAACAAGTGTTACTGTTTTCTGCACAAAAGCGATTCTGCGAAGCAATGTGAACACTTCTGTTTCCCAGGCACAGAGAAGGTGCTAGCAGGGAATTCTCTGCCTGCCTTTCCCCAGTGCTCTGCAAGCTCTCCAGGACAACATAAAATCTGGGGCTCTGTGCTTTCTTTCGTCTGAAAAAGTGTTACTGTTTTCTGCACAAAAGCGATTCTGCGAAGCAATGTGAACAGGCACAGAGAAGGTGCTAGCAGGGAATTCTCTGCCTGCTTTTCCCCAGTACTCTGCAAGCTCTCCAGGACAACATAAAATCTGGGGCTCTGTGCTTTATTTCGTTCTGAAGAAGTGTTACTGTTGTCTGCACAAAAGCGATTCTGCTAAGAAATGTGAACACTTCTGTTTCCCAGGCACAGAGAAGGTGCTAGCAGGGAATTCTCTGAATGCTTTTCCCCAGTGCTCTGCAAGCTCTCCAGGAGAACATGAAATCTGGGGCTCTGTGCTTTCTTTCGTTCTGAACAAGTGTTATTGTTTTCTGCACAAAAGCGATTCTGCGAAGCAATGTGAACACTTCTGTTTCCCAGGCACAGAGAAGGTGCTAGCAGGGAATTCTCTGCCTGCTTTTCCCCAGTGCTCTGCAAGCTCTCCAGGACAACATAAAATCTGGGGCTCTGTGCTTTCTTTCGTCTGAACAAGTGTTACTGTTTTCTGCACAAAAGCGATTCTGCTAAGAAATGTGAACACTTGTGCTTCCCAGGCACAGAGAAGGTGCTAGCAGGGAATTCTCTGCCTGCCTTTCAGCAGTGCTCTGCAAGCTATCCAGGACAACATAAAATCTGGGGCTCTGTGCTTTCTTTTGTTCTGAAAAAGTGTTAGTGTTGTCTGCACAAAAGCGATTCTGCGAAGCAATGTGAACAGGCACAGAGAAGGTGCTAGCAGGGAATTCTCTGCCTGCCTTTCCCCAGTGCTCTGCAAGCTCTCCAGGACAACATAGAATCTGGGGCTCTGTGCTTTCTTTCGTTCTGAACAAGTGTTAGTGTTTTCTGCACAAAAGCGATTCTGCGAAGCAATGTGAACACTTCTGCTTCCCAGGCACAGAGAAGGTGCTAGCAGGGAATTCTCTGCCTGCCTTTCCCCAGTGCTCTGCAAGCTCTCCAGGACAACAGCAAATCTGGGGCTCTGTGCTTTCTTTCGTTCTGAACAAGTGTTACTGTTTTCTGCACAAAAGCGATTCTGCCAAGCAATGTGAACAGGCACAGAGAAGGTGCTATCAGGGAATTCTCTGCCTGCTTTTTCCCAGTGCTCTGCAAGCTCTCTAGGACAACATAAAATCTGGGGCTCTGTGCTTTCTTTCGTTCTGAACAAGTGTTACTGTTTTCTGCACAAAAGCGATTCTGCCAAGCAATGTGAACAGGCACAGAAAAAGTGCTAGCAGGGAATTCTCTGCCTGCTTTTCCCCAGTGCTCTGCAAGCTCTCCAGGACAACATAGAATCTGGGGCTCTGTGCTTTCTTTTGTTCTGAACAAGTATTACTGTTTTCTGCACAAAAGCGATTCCGCCAAGCAATGTGAACATTTCTGCTTCCCAGGCACAGAGAAGGTGCTAGCAGGAAATTCTCTGCCTGCTTTTCCCCAGTGCTCTGCAAGCTCTCCAGGACAACAGCAAATCTGGGGCTCTGTGCTTTCTTTCGTTCTGAACAAGTGTTAGTGTTTTATGCACAAAAGCGATTCTGCGAAGCAATGTGAATACTTCTGCTTCCCAGGCACAGAGAAGGTGCTAGCAGGGAATTCTCTGCCTGCCTTTCCCCAGTGCTCTGCAAGCTCTCCAGGACAACATAAAATCTGGGGCTCTGTGCTTTCTTTCGTTCTGAACAAGTGTTACTGTTTTCTGCACAAAAGCGATTCTGCGAAGCAATGTGAACACTTCTGTTTCCCAGGCACAGAGAAGGTGCTAGCAGGGAATTCTCTGCCTGCCTTTCCCCAGTGCTCTGCAAGCTCTCCAGGACAACATAAAATCTGGGGCTCTGTGCTTTCTTTCGTCTGAAAAAGTGTTACTGTTTTCTGCACAAAAGCGATTCTGCGAAGCAATGTGAACAGGCACAGAGAAGGTGCTAGCAGGGAATTCTCTGCCTGCTTTTCCCCAGTACTCTGCAAGCTCTCCAGGACAACATAAAATCTGGGGCTCTGTGCTTTATTTCGTTCTGAAGAAGTGTTAGTGTTTTCTGCACAAAAGCGATTCTGCTAAGAAATGTGAACACTTCTGCTTCCCAGGCACAGAGAACGTGCTAGCAGGGAATTCTCTGCCTGCTTTTCCCCAGTGCTCTGCAAGCTCTCCAGGACAACATAGAATCTGGGGCTCTGTGCTTTCTTTTGTTCTGAACAAGTATTACTGTTTTCTGCACAAAAGCAATTCTGCCAAGCAATGTGAACATTTCTGCTTCCCAGGCACAGAGAAGGTGCTAGCAGGAAATTCTCTGCCTGCTTTTCCCCAGTGCTCTGCAAGCTCTCCAGGACAACAGCAAATCTGGGGCTCTGTGCTTTCTTTCGTTCTGAACAAGTGTTAGTGTTTTATGCACAAAAGCGATTCTGCGAAGCAATGTGAATACTTCTGCTTCCCAGGCACAGAGAAGGTGCTAGCAGGGAATTCTCTGCCTGCCTTTCCCCAGTGCTCTGCAAGCTCTCCAGGACAACATAAAATCTGGGGCTCTGTGCTTTCTTTCGTTCTGAACAAGTGTTACTGTTTTCTGCACAAAAGCGATTCTGCGAAGCAATGTGAACACTTCTGTTTCCCAGGCACAGAGAAGGTGCTAGCAGGGAATTCTCTGCCTGCCTTTCCCCAGTGCTCTGCAAGCTCTCCAGGACAACATAAAATCTGGGGCTCTGTGCTTTCTTTCGTCTGAAAAAGTGTTACTGTTTTCTGCACAAAAGCGATTCTGCGAAGCAATGTGAACAGGCACAGAGAAGGTGCTAGCAGGGAATTCTCTGCCTGCTTTTCCCCAGTACTCTGCAAGCTCTCCAGGACAACATAAAATCTGGGGCTCTGTGCTTTATTTCGTTCTGAAGAAGTGTTAGTGTTTTCTGCACAAAAGCGATTCTGCTAAGAAATGTGAACACTTCTGCTTCCCAGGCACAGAGAACGTGCTAGCAGGGAATTCTCTGCCTGCATTTCCCCAGTGCTCTGCAAGCTCTCCAGGACAACATAGAATCTGGGGCTCTGTGCTTTCTTTCGTTCTGAACAAGTGTTATTGTTTTCTGCACAAAAGCGATTATGCGAAGCAATGTGAACACTTCTGCTTCCCAGGCACAGAGAAGGTGCTAGCAGGGAATTCTCTGCCTGCCTTTCCCCAGTGCTCTGCAAGCTCTCTAGGACAACATAAAATCTGGGGCTCTGTGCTTTCTTTTGTTCTGAAAAAGTGTTACTGTTTTCTGCACAGAAGCGATACTGCTAAGAAATGTGAACACTTCTGTTTCCCAGGCACAGAGAAGGTGCTAGCAGGGAATTCTCTGCCTGCTTTTCCCCAGTGCTCTGCAAGCTCTCCAGGACAACATAAAATCTGGGGCTCTGTGCTTTCTTTTGTTCTGTAAAAGTGTTACTGTTGTCTGCACAAAAGCGATTCTGGAAGCAATGTGAAAACTTCTGCTTCCAGGCACAGAGAAGGTGCTAGCAGGAAATTCTCTGCCTGCCTTTCCCCAGTGCTCTGCAAGCTCTCCAGGACAACATAGAATCTGGGGCTCTGTGCTTTCTTTTGTTCTGAACAAGTATTACTGTTTTCTGCACAAAAGCGATTCTGCCAAGCAATGTGAACATTTCTGCTTCCCAGGCACAGATAAGGTACTAGCAGGAAATTCTCTGCCTGCTTTTCCCCAGTGCTCTGCAAGCTCTCCAGGACAACAGCAAATCTGGGGCTCTGTGCTTTCTTTCGTTCTGAACAAGTGTTAGTGTTTTATGCACAAAAGCGATTCTGCGAAGCAATGTGAAGACTTCTGCTTCCCAGGCACAGAGAAGGTGCTAGCAGGGAATTCTCTGCCTGCCTTTCCCCAGTGCTCTGCAAGCTCTCCAGGACAACATAAAATCTGGGGCTCTGTGCTTTCTTTCGTTCTGAACAAGTGTTACTGTTTTCTGCACAAAAGCGATTCTGCGAAGCAATGTGAACACTTCTGTTTCCCAGGCACAGAGAAGGTGCTAGCAGGGAATTCTCTGCCTGCCTTTCCCCAGTGCTCTGCAAGCTCTCCAGGACAACATAAAATCTGGGGCTCTGTGCTTTCTTTCGTCTGAAAAAGTGTTACTGTTTTCTGCACAAAAGCGATTCTGCCAAGCAATGTGAACAGGCACAGAGAAGGTGCTAGCAGGGAATTCTCTGCCTGCTTTTCCCCAGTACTCTGCAAGCTCTCCAGGACAACATAAAATCTGGGGCTCTGTGCTTTATTTCGTTCTGAAGAAGTGTTACTGTTTTCTGCACAAAAGCGATTCTGCTAAGAAATGTGAACACTTCTGTTTCCCAGGCACAGAGAAGGTGCTAGCAGGGAATTCTCTGAATGCTTTTCCCCAGTGCTCTGCAAGCTCTCCAGGAGAACATGAAATCTGGGGCTCTGTGCTTTCTTTCGTTCTGAACAAGTGTTATTGTTTTCTGCACAAAAGCGATTCTGCGAAGCAATGTGAACACTTCTGTTTCCCAGGCACAGAGAAGGTGCTAGCAGGGAATTCTCTGCCTGCTTTTCCCCAGTGCTCTGCAAGCTCTCCAGGACAACATAAAATCTGGGGCTCTGTGCTTTCTTTCGTTCTGAACAAGTGTTACTGTTTTCTGCACAAAAGCGATTCTGCTAAGAAATGTGAACACTTCTGCTTCCCAGGCACAGAGAAGGTGCTAGCAGGGAATTCTCTGCCTGCCTTTCAGCAGTGCTCTGCAAGCTATCCAGGACAACATAAAATCTGGGGCTCTGTGCTTTCTTTTGTTCTGAAAAGGTGTTAGTGTTGTCTGCACAAAAGCGATTCTGCGAAGCAATGTGAACAGGCACAGAGAAGGTGCTAGCAGGGAATTCTCTGCCTGCCTTTCCCCAGTGCTCTGCAAGCTCTCCAGGACAACATAGAATCTGGGGCTCTGTGCTTTCTTTCGTTCTGAACAAGTGTTATTGTTTTCTGCACAAAAGCGATTATGCGAAGCAATGTGAACACTTCTGTTTCCCAGGCACAGAGAAGGTGCTAGCAGGGAATTCTCTGCCTGCTTTTCCCCAGTGCTCTGCAAGCTCTCCAGGACAACATAAAAGCTGGGGCTCTGTGCTTTCTTTCGTTCTGAACAAGTGTTACTGTTTTCTGCACAAAAGCGATTCTGCGAAGCAATGTGAACACTTCTGCTTCCCAGGCACAGAGAAGGTGCAAGCAGGGAATTCTCTGCCTGCTTTTCCCCAGTGCTCTGCAAGCTCTCCAGGACAACATAAAATCTGGGGCTCTGTGCTTTCTTTCGTTCTGAACAAGTGTTATTGTTTTCTGCACAAAAGCGATTCTGCGAAGCAATGTGAAGACTTCTGCTTCCCAGGCACAGAGAAGGTGCTAGCAGGGAATTCTCTGCCTGCCTTTCCCCAGTGCTCTGCAAGCTCTCCAGGACAACATAAAATCTGGGGCTCTGTGCTTTCTTTCGTTCTCAACAAGTGTTACTGTTTCCTGTACAAAAGCGATTCTGCGAAGCAATGTGAACAGCCACAGAGAAGGTGCTAGCAGGGAATTCTCTGCCTGCCTTTCCCCAGTGCTCTGCAAGCTCTCCAGGACAACAGCAAATCTGGGGCTCTGTGCTTATTTTCGTTCTGGACAAGTGTTACTGTTTTCTGCACAAAAGCGAATCTGCGAAGCAATGGGAACACTTCTGTTTCCCAGGCACAGAGAACGTGCTAGCAGGGAATTCTCTGCCTGCCTTTCCCCAGTGCTCTGCAAGCTCTCCAGGACAACAGCAAATCTGGGGCTCTGTGCTTTCTTTCGTTCTGAACAAGTGTTATTGTTTTCTGCACAAAAGCGATTCTGCGAAGCAATGTGAACACTTCTGTTTCCCAGGCACAGAGAAGGCGCTAGCAGGGAATTCTCTGCCTGCTTTTCCCCAGTGCTCTGCAAGCTCTCCAGGACAACATAGAATCTGGGGCTCTGTGCTTTCTTTTGTTCTGAACAAGTATTACTGTTTTCTGCACAAAAGCGATTCTGTGAAGCAATGTGAACATTTCTGCTTCCCAGGCACAGAGAAGGTGCTAGCAGGAAATTCTCTGCCTGCTTTTCCCCAGTGCTCTGCAAGCTCTCCAGGACAACAGCAAATCTGGGGCTCTGTGCTTTCTTTCGTTCTGAACAAGTGTTAGTGTTTTATGCACAAAAGCGATTCTGCGAAGCAATGTGAACACTTCTGTTTCCCAGGCACAGAGAAGGTGCTAGCAGGGAATTCTCTGCCTGCCTTTCCCCAGTGCTCTGCAAGCTCTCCAGGACAACATAAAATCTGGGGCTCTGTGCTTTCTTTCGTTCTGAACAAGTGTTACTGTTTTCTGCACAAAAGCGATTCTGCGAAGCAATGTGAACACTTCTGTTTCCCAGGCACAGAGAAGGTGCTAGCAGGGAATTCTCTGCCTGCCTTTCCCCAGTGCTCTGCAAGCTCTCCAGGACAACATAAAATCTGGGGCTCTGTGCTTTCTTTCGTTCTGAACAAGTGTTACTGTTTTCTGCACAAAAGCGATTCTGCGAAGCAATGTGAACAGGCACAGAGAAGGTGCTAGCAGGGAATTCTCTGCCTGCTTTTCCCCAGTACTCTGCAAGCTCTCCAGGACAACATAAAATCTGGGGCTCTGTGCTTTCTTTCGTTCTGAGCAAGTGCTACTGTTTTCTGCACAAAAGCGATTCTGCGAAGCAATGTGAATACTTCTGCTTCCCAGGCACAGAGAAGGTGCTAGCAGGGAATTCTCTGCCTGCCTTTCCCCAGTGCTCTGCAAGCTCTCCAGGACAACATAAAATCTGGGGCTCTGTGCTTTCTTTTGTTCTGAAAAAGTGTTACTGTTTTCTGCACAGAAGCGATACTGCTAAGAAATGTGAACACTTCTGCTTCCCAGGCACAGAGAAGGTGCTAGCAGGGAATTCTCTGCCTGCCTTTCCCCAGTGCTCTGCAAGCTCTCCAGGACAACATAGAATCTGGGGCTCTGTGCTTTCTTTCGTTCTGAACAAGTGTTATTGTTTTCTGCACAAAAGCGATTCTGCGAAGCAATGTGAACACTTCTGCTTCCCAGGCACAGAGAAGGTGCTAGCAGGGAATTCTCTGCCTGCTTTTCCCCAGTGCTCTGCAAGCTCTCCAGGACAACATAAAATCTGGGGCTCTGTGCTTTCTTTTGTTCTGTAAAAGTGTTACTGTTGTCTGCACAAAAGCGATTCTGGAAGCAATGTGAACACTTCTGCTTCCCAGGCACAGAGAAGGTGCTAGCAGGAAATTCTCTGCCTGCCTTTCCCCAGTGCTCTGCAAGCTCTCCAGGACAACATAGAATCTGGGGCTCTGTGCTTTCTTTTGTTCTGAACAATTTTAGTGTTTTCTGCACAAAAGCGATTCTGCGAAGCAATGTGAACACTTCTGCTTCCCAGGCACATAGAAGGTGCTAGCAGGGAATTCTCTGCCTGCCTTTCCCCAGTGCTCTGCAAGCTCTCCAGGACAACATAAAATCTGGGGCTCTGTGCTTTCTTTCGTCTGAACAAGTGTTACTGTTTTCTGCACAAAAGCGATTCTGCGAAGCAATGTGAACACTTCTGTTTCCCAGGCACAGAGAAGGCGCTAGCAGGGAATTCTCTGCCTGCTTTTCCCCAGTGCTCTGCAAGCTCTCCAGGACAACATAGAATCTGGGGCTCTGTGCTTTCTTTTGTTCTGAACAAGTATTACTGTTTTCTGCACAAAAGCGATTCTGCCAAGCAATGTGAACATTTCTGCTTCCCAGGCACAGAGAAGGTGCTAGCAGGAAATTCTCTGCCTGCTTTTCCCCAGTGCTCTGCAAGCTCTCCAGGACAACAGCAAATCTGGGGCTCTGTGCTTTCTTTCGTTCTGAACAAGTGTTAGTGTTTTATGCACAAAAGCGATTCTGCGAAGCAATGTGAATACTTCTGCTTCCCAGGCACAGAGAAGGTGCTAGCAGGGAATTCTCTGCCTGCCTTTCCCCAGTGCTCTGCAAGCTCTCCAGGACAACATAAAATCTGGGGCTCTGTGCTTTCTTTCGTTCTGAACAAGTGTTACTGTTTTCTGCACAAAAGCGATTCTGCGAAGCAATGTGAACACTTCTGTTTCCCAGGCACAGAGAAGGTGCTAGCAGGGAATTCTCTGCCTGCCTTTCCCCAGTGCTCTGCAAGCTCTCCAGGACAACATAAAATCTGGGGCTCTGTGCTTTCTTTCGTCTGAAAAAGTGTTACTGTTTTCTGCACAAAAGCGATTCTGCGAAGCAATGTGAACAGGCACAGAGAAGGTGCTAGCAGGGAATTCTCTGCCTGCTTTTCCCCAGTACTCTGCAAGCTCTCCAGGACAACATAAAATCTGGGGCTCTGTGCTTTATTTCGTTCTGAAGAAGTGTTACTGTTTTCTGCACAAAAGCGATTCTGCTAAGAAATGTGAACACTTCTGTTTCCCAGGCACAGAGAAGGTGCTAGCAGGGAATTCTCTGCCTGCCTTTCCCCAGTGCTCTGCAAGCTCTCCAGGACAACATAAAATCTGGGGCTCTGTGCTTTCTTTTGTTCTGAAAAAGTGTTACTGTTTTCTGCACAGAAGCGATACTGCTAAGAAATGTGAACACTTCTGCTTCCCAGGCACAGAGAAGGTGCTAGCAGGGAATTCTCTGCCTGCCTTTCCCCAGTGCTCTGCAAGCTCTCCAGGACAACATAGAATCTGGGGCTCTGTGCTTTCTTTCGTTCTGAACAAGTGTTATTGTTTTCTGCACAAAAGCGATTCTGCGAAGCAATGTGAACACTTCTGCTTCCCAGGCACAGAGAAGGTGCTAGCAGGGAATTCTCTGCCTGCCTTTCCCCAGTGCTCTGCAAGCTCTCTAGGACAACATAAAATCTGGGGCTCTGTGCTTTCTTTTGTTCTGAAAAAGTGTTACTGTTTTCTGCACAGAAGCGATACTGCTAAGAAATGTGAACACTTCTGTTTCCCAGGCACAGAGAAGGTGCTAGCAGGGAATTCTCTGCCTGCTTTTCCCCAGTGCTCTGCAAGCTCTCCAGGACAACATAAAATCTGGGGCTCTGTGCTTTCTTTTGTTCTGTAAAAGTGTTACTGTTGTCTGCACAAAAGCGATTCTGGAAGCAATGTGAACACTTCTGCTTCCCAGGCACAGAGAAGGTGCTAGCAGGAAATTCTCTGCCTGCCTTTCCCCAGTGCTCTGCAAGCTCTCCAGGACAACATAGAATCTGGGGCTCTGTGCTTTCTTTTGTTCTGAACAATTTTAGTGTTTTCTGCACAAAAGCGATTCTGCGAAGCAATGTGAACACTTCTGTTTCCCAGGCACAGAGAAGGCGCTAGCAGGGAATTCTCTGCCTGCTTTTCCCCAGTGCTCTGCAAGCTCTCCAGGACAACATAGAATCTGGGGCTCTGTGCTTTCTTTTGTTCTGAACAAGTATTACTGTTTTCTGCACAAAAGCGATTCTGCCAAGCAATGTGAACATTTCTGCTTCCCAGGCACAGAGAAGGTGCTAGCAGGAAATTCTCTGCCTGCTTTTCCCCAGTGCTCTGCAAGCTCTCCAGGACAACAGCAAATCTGGGGCTCTGTGCTTTCTTTCGTTCTGAACAAGTGTTAGTGTTTTATGCACAAAAGCGATTCTGCGAAGCAATGTGAATACTTCTGCTTCCCAGGCACAGAGAAGGTGCTAGCAGGGAATTCTCTGCCTGCCTTTCCCCAGTGCTCTGCAAGCTCTCCAGGACAACATAAAATCTGGGGCTCTGTGCTTTCTTTCGTTCTGAACAAGTGTTACTGTTTTCTGCACAAAAGCGATTCTGCGAAGCAATGTGAACACTTCTGTTTCCCAGGCACAGAGAAGGTGCTAGCAGGGAATTCTCTGCCTGCCTTTCCCCAGTGCTCTGCAAGCTCTCCAGGACAACATAAAATCTGGGGCTCTGTGCTTTCTTTCGTCTGAAAAAGTGTTACTGTTTTCTGCACAAAAGCGATTCTGCGAAGCAATGTGAACAGGCACAGAGAAGGTGCTAGCAGGGAATTCTCTGCCTGCTTTTCCCCAGTACTCTGCAAGCTCTCCAGGACAACATAAAATCTGGGGCTCTGTGCTTTATTTCGTTCTGAAGAAGTGTTACTGTTTTCTGCACAAAAGCGATTCTGCTAAGAAATGTGAACACTTCTGTTTCCCAGGCACAGAGAAGGTGCTAGCAGGGAATTCTCTGAATGCTTTTCCCCAGTGCTCTGCAAGCTCTCCAGGAGAACATGAAATCTGGGGCTCTGTGCTTTCTTTCGTTCTGAACAAGTGTTATTGTTTTCTGCACAAAAGCGATTCTGCGAAGCAATGTGAACACTTCTGTTTCCCAGGCACAGAGAAGGTGCTAGCAGGGAATTCTCTGCCTGCTTTTCCCCAGTGCTCTGCAAGCTCTCCAGGACAACATAAAATCTGGGGCTCTGTGCTTTCTTTCGTCTGAACAAGTGTTACTGTTTTCTGCACAAAAGCGATTCTGCTAAGAAATGTGAACACTTCTGCTTCCCAGGCACAGAGAAGGTGCTAGCAGGGAATTCTCTGCCTGCCTTTCAGCAGTGCTCTGCAAGCTCTCCAGGACAACAGCAAATCTGGGGCTCTGTGCTTATTTTCGTTCTGGACAAGTGTTACTGTTTTCTGCACAAAAGCGAATCTGCGAAGCAATGGGAACACTTCTGTTTCCCAGGCACAGAGAACGTGCTAGCAGGGAATTCTCTGCCTGCCTTTCCCCAGTGCTCTGCAAGCTCTCCAGGACAACAGCAAATCTGGGGCTCTGTGCTTTCTTTCGTTCTGAACAAGTGTTATTGTTTTCTGCACAAAAGCGATTCTGCGAAGCAATGTGAACACTTCTGTTTCCCAGGCACAGAGAAGGTGCTAGCAGGGAATTCTCTGCCTGCCTTTCCCCAGTGCTCTGCAAGCTCTCCAGGACAACATAAAATCTGGGGCTCTGTGCTTTCTTTCGTCTGAAAAAGTGTTACTGTTTTCTGCACAAAAGCGATTCTGCGAAGCAATGTGAACAGGCACAGAGAAGGTGCTAGCAGGGAATTCTCTGCCTGCTTTTCCCCAGTACTCTGCAAGCTCTCCAGGACAACATAAAATCTGGGGCTCTGTGCTTTATTTCGTTCTGAAGAAGTGTTAGTGTTTTCTGCACAAAAGCGATTCTGCTAAGAAATGTGAACACTTCTGCTTCCCAGGCACAGAGAACGTGCTAGCAGGGAATTCTCTGCCTGCCTTTCCCCAGTGCTCTGCAAGCTCTCCAGGACAACATAGAATCTGGGGCTCTGTGCTTTCTTTCGTTCTGAACAAGTGTTATTGTTTTCTGCACAAAAGCGATTATGCGAAGCAATGTGAACACTTCTGCTTCCCAGGCACAGAGAAGGTGCTAGCAGGGAATTCTCTGCCTGCCTTTCCCCAGTGCTCTGCAAGCTCTCTAGGACAACATAAAATCTGGGGCTCTGTGCTTTCTTTTGTTCTGAAAAATTGTTACTGTTTTCTGCACAGAAGCGATACTGCTAAGAAATGTGAACACTTCTGTTTCCCAGGCACAGAGAAGGTGCTAGCAGGGAATTCTCTGCCTGCTTTTCCCCAGTGCTCTGCAAGCTCTCCAGGACAACATAAAATCTGGGGCTCTGTGCTTTCTTTTGTTCTGAACAAGTGTTACTGTTTTCTGCACAAAAGCGATTCTGCCAAGCAATGTGAATACTTCTGCTTCCCAGGCACATAGAAGGTGCTAGCAGGGAATTCTCTGCCTGCCTTTCCCCAGTGCTCTGCAAGCTCTCCAGGACAACATAGAATCTGGGGCTCTGTGCTTTCTTTTGTTCTGAACAAGTATTACTGTTTTCTGCACAAAAGCGATTCTGCCAAGCAATGTGAACATTTCTGCTTCCCAGGCACAGAGAAGGTGCTAGCAGGAAATTCTCTGCCTGCTTTTCCCCAGTGCTCTGCAAGCTCTCCAGGACAACAGCAAATCTGGGGCTCTGTGCTTTCTTTCGTTCTGAACAAGTGTTAGTGTTTTATGCACAAAAGCGATTCTGCGAAGCAATGTGAACACTTCTGCTTCCCAGGCACAGAGAAGGTGCTAGCAGGGAATTCTCTGCCTGCCTTTCCCCAGTGCTCTGCAAGCTCTCCAGGACAACATAAAATCTGGGGCTCTGTGCTTTCTTTCGTTCTGAACAAGTGTTACTGTTTTCTGCACAAAAGCGATTCTGCGAAGCAATGTGAACACTTCTGTTTCCCAGGCACAGAGAAGGTGCTAGCAGGGAATTCTCTGCCTGCCTTTCCCCAGTGCTCTGCAAGCTCTCCAGGACAACATAAAATCTGGGGCTCTGTGCTTTCTTTCGTCTGAAAAAGTGTTACTGTTTTCTGCACAAAAGCGATTCTGCGAAGCAATGTGAACAGGCACAGAGAAGGTGCTAGCAGGGAATTCTCTGCCTGCTTTTCCCCAGTACTCTGCAAGCTCTCCAGGACAACATAAAATCTGGGGCTCTGTGCTTTATTTCGTTCTGAAGAAGTGTTAGTGTTTTCTGCACAAAAGCGATTCTGCTAAGAAATGTGAACACTTCTGCTTCCCAGGCACAGAGAACGTGCTAGCAGGGAATTCTCTGCCTGCCTTTCCCCAGTGCTCTGCAAGCTCTCCAGGACAACATAGAATCTGGGGCTCTGTGCTTTCTTTCGTTCTGAACAAGTGTTATTGTTTTCTGCACAAAAGCGATTATGCGAAGCAATGTGAACACTTCTGCTTCCCAGGCACAGAGAAGGTGCTAGCAGGGAATTCTCTGCCTGCCTTTCCCCAGTGCTCTGCAAGCTCTCTAGGACAACATAAAATCTGGGGCTCTGTGCTTTCTTTTGTTCTGAAAATGTGTTACTGTTTTCTGCACAGAAGCGATACTGCTAAGAAATGTGAACACTTCTGTTTCCCAGGCACAGAGAAGGTGCTAGCAGGGAATTCTCTGCCTGCTTTTCCCCAGTGCTCTGCAAGCTCTCCAGGACAACATAAAATCTGGGGCTCTGTGCTTTCTTTTGTTCTGAACAAGTGTTACTGTTTTCTGCACAAAAGCGATTCTGCCAAGCAATGTGAACATTTCTGCTTCCCAGGCACAGAGAAGGTGCTAGCAGGAAATTCTCTGCCTGCTTTTCCCCAGTGCTCTGCAAGCTCTCCAGGACAACAGCAAATCTGGGGCTCTGTGCTTTCTTTCGTTCTGAACAAGTGTTAGTGTTTTATGCACAAAAGCGATTCTGCGAAGCAATGTGAACACTTCTGCTTCCCAGGCACAGAGAAGGTGCTAGCAGGGAATTCTCTGCCTGCCTTTCCCCAGTGCTCTGCAAGCTCTCCAGGACAACATAAAATCTGGGGCTCTGTGCTTTCTTTCGTTCTGAACAAGTGTTACTGTTTTCTGCACAAAAGCGATTCTGCGAAGCAATGTGAACACTTCTGTTTCCCAGGCACAGAGAAGGTGCTAGCAGGGAATTCTCTGCCTGCCTTTCCCCAGTGCTCTGCAAGCTCTCCAGGACAACATAAAATCTGGGGCTCTGTGCTTTCTTTCGTCTGAAAAAGTATTACTGTTTTCTGCACAAAAGCGATTCTGCGAAGCAATGTGAACAGGCACAGAGAAGGTGCTAGCAGGGAATTCTCTACCTGCTTTTCCCCAGTACTCTGCAAGCTCTCCAGGACAACATAAAATCTGGGGCTCTGTGCTTTATTTCGTTCTGAAGAAGTGTTAGTGTTTTCTGCACAAAAGCGATTCTGCTAAGAAATGTGAACACTTCTGCTTGCCAGGCACAGAGAAGGTGCTAGCAGGGAATTCTCTGCCTGCCTTTCCCCAGTGCTCTGCAAGCTCTCCAGGACAACATAGAATCTGGGGCTCTGTGCTTTCTTTCGTTCTGAACAAGTGTTACTGTTTTCTGCACAGAAGCGATTCTGCCAAGCAATGTGAACACTTCTGTTTCCCAGGCACAGAGAAGGTGCTAGCAGGGAATTCTCTGCCTGCCTTTCCCCAGTGCTCTGCAAGCTCTCCAGGACAACATAAAATCTGGGGCTCTGTGCTTTCTTTCGTCTGAAAAAGTGTTACTGTTTTCTGCACAAAAGCGATTCTGCGAAGCAATGTGAACAGGCACAGAGAAGGTGCTAGCAGGGAATTCTCTGCCTGCTTTTCCCCAGTACTCTGCAAGCTCTCCAGGACAACATAAAATCTGGGGCTCTGTGCTTTATTTCGTTCTGAAGAAGTGTTAGTGTTTTCTGCACAAAAGCGATTCTGCTAAGAAATGTGAACACTTCTGCTTGCCAGGCACAGAGAAGGTGCTAGCAGGGAATTCTCTGCCTGCCTTTCCCCAGTGCTCTGCAAGCTCTCCAGGACAACATAGAATCTGGGGCTCTGTGCTTTCTTTCGTTCTGAACAAGTGTTACTGTTTTCTGCACAGAAGCGATTCTGCGAAGCAATGTGAACACTTCTGTTTCCCAGGCACAGAGAAGGTGCTAGCAGGGAATTCTCTGCCTGCCTTTCCCCAGTGCTCTGCAAGCTCTCCAGGACAACATAAAATCTGGGGCTCTGTGCTTTCTTTCGTCTGAAAAAGTATTACTGTTTTCTGCACAAAAGCGATTCTGCGAAGCAATGTGAACAGGCACAGAGAAGGTGCTAGCAGGGAATTCTCTACCTGCTTTTCCCCAGTACTCTGCAAGCTCTCCAGGACAACATAAAATCTGGGGCTCTGTGCTTTATTTCGTTCTGAAGAAGTGTTAGTGTTTTCTGCACAAAAGCGATTCTGCTAAGAAATGTGAACACTTCTTCTTGCCAGGCACAGAGAAGGTGCTAGCAGGGAATTCTCTGCCTGCCTTTCCCCAGTGCTCTGCAAGCTCTCCAGGACAACATAGAATCTGGGGCTCTGTGCTTTCTTTCGTTCTGAACAAGTGTTACTGTTTTCTGCACAGAAGCGATTCTGCGAAGCAATGTGAACACTTCTGTTTCCCAGGCACAGAGAAGGTGCTAGCAGGGAATTCTCTGCCTGCCTTTCCCCAGTGCTCTGCAAGCTCTCCAGGACAACATAAAATCTGGGGCTCTGTGCTTTCTTTCGTCTGAAAAAGTATTACTGTTTTCTGCACAAAAGCGATTCTGCGAAGCAATGTGAACAGGCACAGAGAAGGTGCTAGCAGGGAATTCTCTACCTGCTTTTCCCCAGTACTCTGCAAGCTCTCCAGGACAACATAAAATCTGGGGCTCTGTGCTTTATTTCGTTCTGAAGAAGTGTTAGTGTTTTCTGCACAAAAGCGATTCTGCTAAGAAATGTGAACACTTCTTCTTGCCAGGCACAGAGAAGGTGCTAGCAGGGAATTCTCTGCCTGCCTTTCCCCAGTGCTCTGCAAGCTCTCCAGGACAACATAGAATCTGGGGCTCTGTGCTTTCTTTCGTTCTGAACAAGTGTTACTGTTTTCTGCACAGAAGCGATTCTGCCAAGCAATGTGAACACTTCTGTTTCCCAGGCACAGAGAAGGTGCTAGCAGGGAATTCTCTGCCTGCCTTTCCCCAGTGCTCTGCAAGCTCTCCAGGACAACATAAAATCTGGGGCTCTGTGCTTTCTTTTGTTCTGAACAACTGTTACTGTTTTCTGCACAAAAGCGATTCTGCGAAGCAATGTGAACACTTCTGCTTCCCAGGCACAGAGAAGGTGCTAGCAGGGAATTCTCTGCCTGCCTTTCCCCAGTGCTCTGCAAGCTCTCCAGGACAACAGCAAATCTGGGGCTCTGTGCTTTCTTTCGTTCTGAACAAGTGTTACTGTTTTCTGCACAAAAGCGATTCTGCGAAGCAATGGGAACACTTCTGTTTCCCAGGCACAGAGAAGGTGCTAGCAGGGATTCTCTGCCTGCCTTTCCCCAGTGCTCTGCAAGCTCTCCAGGACAACGTAGAATCTGGGGCTCTGTGCTTTCTTTCGTTCTGAACAAGTGTTACTGTTTTCTGCACAAAAGCGATTCTGTGAAACAATGTGAAGACTTCTGCTTCCCAGGCACAGAGAAGGTGCTAGCAGGGAATTCTCTGCCTGCCTTTCCCCAGTGCTCTGCAAGCTCTCCAGGACAACATAAAATCTGGGGCTCTGTGCTTTCTTTCCTTCTGAACAAGTGTTACTGTTTTCTGCACAAAAGCGATTCTGCGAAGCAATGTGAACACTTCTGCTTCCCAGGCACAGAGAAGGTGCTAGCAGGGATTCTCTGCCTGCCTTTCCCCAGTGCTCTGCAAGTTCTCCAGGACTACATAAAATCTGGGGCTCTGTGCTTTCTTTCCTTCTGAACAAGTGTTACTGTTTTCTGCACAAAAGCGATTCTGCGAAGCAATGTGAACAGGCACAGAGAAGGTGCTAGCAGGGAATTCTCTGCCTGCCTTTCCCCAGTGCTCTGCCAGCTCTCCAGGACAACATAAAATCTGGGGCTCTGTGCTTTCTTTCGTTCTGAACAACTGTTACTGTTTTCTGCACAAAAGCGATTCTGCGAAGCAATGTGAACACTTGTGCTTCCCAGGCACAGAGAAGGTGCTAGCAGGGAATTCTCTGCCTGCCTTTCCCCAGTGCTCTGCAAGCTCTCCAGGACAACAGCAAATCTGGGGCTCTGTGCTTTCTTTCGTTCTGAACAAGTGTTACTGTTTTCTGCACAAAAGCGATTCTGTGAAGCAATGTGAACAGGCACAGAGAAGCTGCTAGCAGGGAATTCTCTGCCTGCCTTTCCCCAGTGCTCTGCAAGCTCTCCAGGACAACATAAAATCTGGGGCTCTGTGCTTTCTTTCGTTCTGAACAAGTGTTACTGTTTTCTGCACAAAAGCGATTCTGCCAAGCAATGTGAACACTTCTGCTTCCCAGGCACAGAGAAGGTGCTAGCAGGGAATTCTCTGCCTGCCTTTCCCCAGTGCTCTGCAAGCTCTCCAGGACAACAGCAAATCTGGGGCTCTGTGCTTTCTTTCGTTCTGAACAAGTGTTACTGTTTTCTGCACAAAAGCGATTCTGCGAAGCAATGTGAACAGGCACAGAGAAGGTGCTAGCAGGGAATTCTCTGCCTGCCTTTCCCCAGTGCTCTGCAAGCTCTCCAGGACAACATAAAATCTGGGGCTCTGTGCTTTCTTTCCTTCTGAACAAGTGTTACTGTTTTCTGCACAAAAGCGATTCTGCGAAGCAATGGGAAAACTTCTGCTTCCCAGGCACAGAGAAGGTGCTAGCAGGGAATTCTCTGCCTGCCTTTCCCCAGTGCTCTGCAAGCTCTCCAGGACAACATAAAATCTGGGGCTCTGTGCTTTCTTTCCTTCTGAACAACTGTTACTGTTTTCTGCACAAAAGCGATTCTGCGAAGCAATGTGAAAACTTCTGCTTCCCAGGCACAGAAAAGGTGCTAGCAGGGAATTCTCTGCCTGCCTTTCCGCAGTGCTCTGCAAGCTCTCCAGGACAACGTAGAATCTGGGGCTCTGTGCTTTCTTTCGTTCTGAAGAACTGTTACTGTTTTCTGCACAAAAGCGTTTCTGCGAAGCAATGTGAACAGGCACAGAGAAGGTGCTAGCAGGGAATTCTCTGCCTGCCTTTCCCCAGTGCTCTGCAAGCTCTCCAGGACAACATAAAATCTGGGGCTCTGTGCTTTCTTTTGTTCTGAACAACTGTTACTGTTTTCTGCACAAAAGCGATTCTGCGAAGCAATGTGAACACTTGTGCTTCCCAGGCACAGAGAAGGTGCTAGCAGGGAATTCTCTGCCTGCCTTTCCCCAGTGCTCTGCAAGCTCTCCAGGACAACATAAAATCTGGGGCTCTGTGCTTTCTTTCGTTCTGAACAAGTGTTACTGTTTTCTGCACAAAAGCGATTCTGCGAAGCAATGGGAACACTTCTGTTTCCCAGGCACAGAGAAGGTGCTAGCAGGGATTCTCTGCCTGCCTTTCCCCAGTGCTCTGCAAGCTCTCCAGGACAACGTAGAATCTGGGGCTCTGTGCTTTCTTTCGTTCTGAACAAGTGTTACTGTTTTCTGCACAAAAGCGATTCTGCGAAACAATGTGAACACTTCTGCTTCCCAGGCACAGAGAAGGTGCTAGCAGGGAATTCTCTGCCTGCCTTTCCCCAGTGCACTTCAAGCTCTCCAGGACAACATAAAATCTGGGGCTCTGTGCTTTCTTTCCTTCTGAACAAGTGTTACTGTTTTCTGCACAAAAGCGATTCTGCGAAGCAATGTGAACACTTCTGCTTCCCAGGCACAGAGAAGGTGCTAGCAGGGAATTCTCTGCCTGCCTTTCCCCAGTGCTCTGCAAGCTCTCCAGGACAACAGCAAATCTGGGGCTCTGTGCTTTCTTTCGTTCTGAACAAGTGTTACTGTTTTCTGCACAAAAGCGATTCTGCGAAGCAATGTGAACAGGCACAGAGAAGGTGCTAGCAGGGAATTCTCTGCCTGCCTTTCCCCAGTGCTCTGCAAGCTCTCCAGGACAACATAAAATCTGGGGCTCTGTGCTTTCTTTCCTTCTGAACAAGTGTTACTGTTTTCTGCACAAAAGCGATTAGGCGAAGCAATGGGAAAACTTCTGCTTCCCAGGCACAGAGAAGGTGCTAGCAGGGAATTCTCTGCCTGCCTTTCCCCAGTGCTCTGCAAGCTCTCCAGGACAACATAAAATCTGGGGCTCTGTGCTTTCTTTTGTTCTGAACAACTGTTACTGTTTTCTGCACAAAAGCGATTCTGCGAAGCAATGTGAAAACTTCTGCTTCCCAGGCACAGAAAAGGTGCTAGCAGGGATTCTCTGCCTGCCTTTCCCCAGTGCTCTGCAAGCTCTCCAGGACAACGTAGAATCTGGGGCTCTGTGCTTTCTTTCGTTCTGAAGAACTGTTACTGTTTTCTGCACAAAAGCGTTTCTGCGAAGCAATGTGAACAGGCACAGAGAAGGTGCTAGCAGGGAATTCTCTGCCTGCCTTTCCCCAGTGCTCTGCAAGCTCTCCAGGACAACATAAAATCTGGGGCTCTGTGCTTTCTTTTGTTCTGAACAACTGTTACTGTTTTCTGCACAAAAGCGATTCTGCGAAGCAATGTGAACACTTCTGCTTCCCAGGCACAGAGAAGGTGCTAGCAGGGAATTCTCTGCCTGCCTTTCCCCAGTGCTCTGCAAGCTCTCCAGGACAACATAAAATCTGGGGCTCTGTGCTTTCTTTCCTTCTGAACAAGTGTTACTGTTTTCTGCACAAAAGCGATTCTGCGAAGCAATGGGAAAACTTCTGCTTCCCAGGCACAGAGAAGGTGCTAGCAGGGATTCTCTGCCTGCCTTTCCCCAGTGCTCTGCAAGTTCTCCAGGACTACATAAAATCTGGGGCTCTGTGCTTTCTTTCCTTCTGAACAAGTGTTACTGTTTTCTGCACAAAAGCGATTCTGCGAAGCAATGTGAACAGGCACAGAGAAGGTGCTAGCAGGGAATTCTCTGCCTGCCTTTCCCCAGTGCTCTGCCAGCTCTCCAGGACAACATAAAATCTGGGGCTCTGTGCTTTCTTTCGTTCTGAACAACTGTTACTGTTTTCTGCACAAAAGCGATTCTGCGAAGCAATGTGAACACTTGTGCTTCCCAGGCACAGAGAAGGTGCTAGCAGGGAATTCTCTGCCTGCCTTTCCCCAGTGCTCTGCAAGCTCTCCAGGACAACAGCAAATCTGGGGCTCTGTGCTTTCTTTCGTTCTGAACAAGTGTTACTGTTTTCTGCACAAAAGCGATTCTGTGAAGCAATGTGAACAGGCACAGAGAAGCTGCTAGCAGGGAATTCTCTGCCTGCCTTTCCCCAGTGCTCTGCAAGCTCTCCAGGACAACATAAAATCTGGGGCTCTGTGCTTTCTTTCGTTCTGAACAAGTGTTACTGTTTTCTGCACAAAAGCGATTCTGCCAAGCAATGTGAACACTTCTGCTTCCCAGGCACAGAGAAGGTGCTAGCAGGGAATTCTCTGCCTGCCTTTCCCCAGTGCTCTGCAAGCTCTCCAGGACAACAGCAAATCTGGGGCTCTGTGCTTTCTTTCGTTCTGAACAAGTGTTACTGTTTTCTGCACAAAAGCGATTCTGCGAAGCAATGTGAACAGGCACAGAGAAGGTGCTAGCAGGGAATTCTCTGCCTGCCTTTCCCCAGTGCTCTGCAAGCTCTCCAGGACAACATAAAATCTGGGGCTCTGTGCTTTCTTTCCTTCTGAACAAGTGTTACTGTTTTCTGCACAAAAGCGATTCTGCGAAGCAATGGGAAAACTTCTGCTTCCCAGGCACAGAGAAGGTGCTAGCAGGGAATTCTCTGCCTGCCTTTCCCCAGTGCTCTGCAAGCTCTCCAGGACAACATAAAATCTGGGGCTCTGTGCTTTCTTTCCTTCTGAACAACTGTTACTGTTTTCTGCACAAAAGCGATTCTGCGAAGCAATGTGAAAACTTCTGCTTCCCAGGCACAGAAAAGGTGCTAGCAGGGAATTCTCTGCCTGCCTTTCCCCAGTGCTCTGCAAGCTCTCCAGGACAACGTAGAATCTGGGGCTCTGTGCTTTCTTTCGTTCTGAAGAACTGTTACTGTTTTCTGCACAAAAGCGTTTCTGCGAAGCAATGTGAACAGGCACAGAGAAGGTGCTAGCAGGGAATTCTCTGCCTGCCTTTCCCCAGTGCTCTGCAAGCTCTCCAGGACAACATAAAATCTGGGGCTCTGTGCTTTCTTTTGTTCTGAACAACTGTTACTGTTTTCTGCACAAAAGCGATTCTGCGAAGCAATGTGAACACTTGTGCTTCCCAGGCACAGAGAAGGTGCTAGCAGGGAATTCTCTGCCTGCCTTTCCCCAGTGCTCTGCAAGCTCTCCAGGACAACATAAAATCTGGGGCTCTGTGCTTTCTTTCGTTCTGAACAAGTGTTACTGTTTTCTGCACAAAAGCGATTCTGCGAAGCAATGGGAACACTTCTGTTTCCCAGGCACAGAGAAGGTGCTAGCAGGGATTCTCTGCCTGCCTTTCCCCAGTGCTCTGCAAGCTCTCCAGGACAACGTAGAATCTGGGGCTCTGTGCTTTCTTTCGTTCTGAACAAGTGTTACTGTTTTCTGCACAAAAGCGATTCTGCGAAACAATGTGAACACTTCTGCTTCCCAGGCACAGAGAAGGTGCTAGCAGGGAATTCTCTGCCTGCCTTTCCCCAGTGCACTTCAAGCTCTCCAGGACAACATAAAATCTGGGGCTCTGTGCTTTCTTTCCTTCTGAACAAGTGTTACTGTTTTCTGCACAAAAGCGATTCTGCGAAGCAATGGGAAAACTTCTGCTTCCCAGGCACAGAGAAGGTGCTAGCAGGGATTCTCTGCCTGCCTTTCCCCAGTGCTCTGCAAGTTCTCCAGGACTACATAAAATCTGGGGCTCTGTGCTTTCTTTCCTTCTGAACAAGTGTTACTGTTTTCTGCACAAAAGCGATTCTGCGAAGCAATGTGAACAGGCACAGAGAAGGTGCTAGCAGGGAATTCTCTGCCTGCCTTTCCCCAGTGCTCTGCCAGCTCTCCAGGACAACATAAAATCTGGGGCTCTGTGCTTTCTTTCGTTCTGAACAAGTGTTACTGTTTTCTGCACAAAAGCGATTCTGCGAAGCAATGTGAACAGGCACAGAGAAGGTGCTAGCAGGGAATTCTCTGCCTGCCTTTCCCCAGTGCTCTGCAAGCTCTCCAGGACAACATAAAATCTGGGGCTCTGTGCTTTCTTTCCTTCTGAACAAGTGTTACTGTTTTCTGCACAAAAGCGATTCTGCGAAGCAATGTGAAGACTTCTGCTTCCCAGGCACAGAGAAGGTGCTAGCAGGGAATTCTCTGCCTGCCTTTCCCCAGTGCTCTGCAAGCTCTCCAGGACAACATAAAATCTGGGGCTCTGTGCTTTCTTTCCTTCTGAACAACTGTTACTGTTTTCTGCACAAAAGCGATTCTGCGAAGCAATGTGAAAACTTCTGCTTCCCAGGCACAGAAAAGGTGCTAGCAGGGATTCTCTGCCTGCCTTTCCCCAGTGCTCTGCAAGCTCTCCAGGACAACGTAGAATCTGGGGCTCTGTGCTTTCTTTCGTTCTGAAGAACTGTTACTGTTTTCTGCACAAAAGCGTTTCTGCGAAGCAATGTGAACAGGCACAGAGAAGGTGCTAGCAGGGAATTCTCTGCCTGCCTTTCCCCAGTGCTCTGCAAGCTCTCCAGGACAACATAAAATCTGGGGCTCTGTGCTTTCTTTTGTTCTGAACAACTGTTACTGTTTTCTGCACAAAAGCGATTCTGCGAAGCAATGTGAACACTTCTGCTTCCCAGGCACAGAGAAGGTGCTAGCAGGGAATTCTCTGCCTGCCTTTCCCCAGTGCTCTGCAAGCTCTCCAGGACAACATAAAATCTGGGGCTCTGTGCTTTCTTTCGTTCTGAACAAGTGTTACTGTTTTCTGCACAAAAGCGATTCTGCGAAGCAATGGGAACACTTCTGTTTCCCAGGCACAGAGAAGGTGCTAGCAGGGATTCTCTGCCTGCCTTTCCCCAGTGCTCTGCAAGCTTTCCAGGACAACGTAGAATCTGGGGCTCTGTGCTTTCTTTCCTTCTGAAGAAGTGTTACTGTTTTCTGCACAAAAGCGATTCTGCGAAACAATGTGAACACTTCTGCTTCCCAGGCACAGAGAAGGTGCTTGCAGGGAATTCTCTGCCTGCCTTTCCCCAGTGCACTTCAAGCTCTCCAGGACAACATAAAATCTGGGGCTCTGTGCTTTCTTTCCTTCTGAACAAGTGTTATTGTTTTCTGCACAAAAGCGATTCTGCGAAGCAATGGGAAAACTTCTGCTTCCCAGGCACAGAGAAGGTGCTAGCAGGGATTCTCTGCCTGCCTTTCCCCAGTGCTCTGCAAGTTCTCCAGGACTACATAAAATCTGGGGCTCTGTGCTTTCTTTCGTTCTGAACAAGTGTTACTGTTTTCTGCACAAAAGCGATTCTGCGAAGCAATGTGAACACTTCTGCTTCCCAGGCACAGAGAAGGTGCTAGCAGGGAATTCTCTGCCTGCCTTTCCGCAGTGCTCTGCAAGCTCTCCAGGACAACATAAAATCTGGGGCTCTGTGCTTTCTTTCGTTCTGAACAAGTGTTACTGTTTTCTGCACAAAAGCGATTCTGCGAAGCAATGTGAACAGGCACAGAGAAGGTGCTAGCAGGGAATTCTCTGCCTGCCTTTCCCCAGTGCTCTGCAAGCTCTCCAGGACAACATAAAATCTGGGGCTCTGTGCTTTCTTTCGTTCTGAACAAGTGTTACTGTTTTCTGCACAAAAGCGATTCTGCGAAGCAATGGGAACACTCTGCTTCCCAGGCACAGAGAAGGTGCTAGCAGGGAATTCTCTGCCTGCCTTTCCGCAGTGCTCTGCAAGCTCTCCAGGACAACGTAGAATCTGGGGCTCTGCGCTTTCTTTCGTTCTGAACAACTGTTACTGTTTTCTGCACAAAAGCGATTCTGCGAAGCAATGTGAACAGGCACAGAGAAGGTGCTAGCAGGGAATTCTCTGCCTGCCTTTCCCCAGTGCTCTGCAAGCTCTCCAGGACAACATAAAATCTGGGGCTCTGTGCTTTCTTTCCTTCTGAACAAGTGTTACTGTTTTCTGCACAAAAGCGATTCTGCGAAGCAATGTGAACACTTCTGCTTCCCAGGCACAGAGAAGGTGCTAGCAGGGAATTCTCTGCCTGCCTTTCCCCAGTGCTCTGCAAGCTCTCCAGGACAACATAAAATCTGGGGCTCTGTGCTTTCTTTCCTTCTGAACAAGTGTTACTGTTTTCTGCACAAAAGGGATTCTGCGAAGCAATGGGAAAACTTCTGCTTCCCAGGCACAGAGAAGGTGCTAGCAGGGAATTCTCTGCCTGCCTTTCCCCAGTGCTCTGCAAGCTCTCCAGGACAACGTAGAATCTGGGGCTCTGTGCTTTCTTTCGTTCTGAACAAGTGTTACTGTTTTCTGCACAAAAGCGATTCTGCGAAGCAATGTGAACAGGCACAGAGAAGGTGCTAGCAGGGAATTCTCTGCCTGCCTTTCCCCAGTGCTCTGCAAGCTCTCCAGGACAACATAAAATCTGGGGCTCTGTGCTTTCTTTCGTTCTGAACAAGTGTTACTGTTTTCTGCACAAAAGCGATTCTGCGAAGCAATGTGAACAGTTCTGCTTCCCAGGCACAGAGAAGGTGCTAGCAGGGAATTCTCTGCCTGCCTTTCCCCAGTGCTCTGCAAGCTCTCCAAGACAACATAAAATCTGGGGCTCTGTGCTTTCTTTCGTTCTGAACAACTGTTACTGTTTTCTGCACAAAAGCGATTCTGCGAAGGAATGTGAACAGGCACAGAGAAGGTGCTAGCAGGGAATTCTCTGCCTGCCTTTCCCCAGTGCTCTGCCAGCTCTCCAGGACAACATAAAATCTGGGGCTCTGTGCTTTCTTTCCTTCTGAACAAGTGTTACTGTTTTCTGCACAAAAGCGATTCTGCGAAGCAATGTGAAAACTCTGCTTCCCAGGCACAGAGAAGGTGCTAGCAGGGATTCTCTGCCTGCCTTTCCCCAGTGCTCTGCAAGCTCTCCAGGACAACGTAGAATCTGGGGCTCTGTGCTTTCTTTCGTTCTGAACAAGTGTTACTCTTTTCTGCACAAAAGCGATTCTGCGAAGCAATGTGAACAGGCACAGAGAAGGTGCTAGCAGGGAATTCTCTGCCTGCCTTTCCCCAGTGCTCTGCAAGCTCTCCAGGACAACATAAAATCTGGGGCTCTGTGCTTTCTTTCGTTCTGAACAAGTGTTACTGTTTTCTGCACAAAAGCGATTCTGCGAAGCAATGTGAAGACTTCTGCTTCCCAGGCACAGAGAAGGTGCTAGCAGGGAATTCTCTGCCTGCCTTTCCCCAGTGCTCTGCAAGCTCTCCAGGACAACATAAAATCTGGGGCTCTGTGCTTTCTTTCGTTCTGAACAAGTGTTACTGTTTTCTGCACAAAAGCGATTCTGCGAAGCAATGGGAACACTTCTGTTTCCCAGGCACAGAGAAGGTGCTAGCAGGGATTCTCTGCCTGCCTTTCCCCAGTGCTCTGCAAGCTCTCCAGGACAACGTAGAATCTGGGGCTCTGTGCTTTCTTTCGTTCTGAACAAGTGTTACTGTTTTCTGCACAAAAGCGATTCTGCGAAACAATGTGAACACTTCTGCTTCCCAGGCACAGAGAAGGTGCTAGCAGGGAATTCTCTGCCTGCCTTTCCCCAGTGCACTTCAAGCTCTCCAGGACAACATAAAATCTGGGGCTCTGTGCTTTCTTTCCTTCTGAACAAGTGTTACTGTTTTCTGCACAAAAGCGATTCTGCGAAGCAATGGGAAAACTTCTGCTTCCCAGGCACAGAGAAGGTGCTAGCAGGGATTCTCTGCCTGCCTTTCCCCAGTGCTCTGCAAGTTCTCCAGGACTACATAAAATCTGGGGCTCTGTGCTTTCTTTCGTTCTGAACAAGTGTTACTGTTTTCTGCACAAAAGCGATTCTGCGAAGCAATGTGAACAGGCACAGAGAAGGTGCTAGCAGGGATTCTCTGCCTGCCTTTCCCCAGTGCTCTGCAAGCTCTCCAGGACAACATAAAATCTGGGGCTCTGTGCTTTCTTTCGTTCTGAACAAGTGTTACTGTTTTCTGCACAAAAGCGATTCTGCCAAGCAATGTGAACACTTCTGCTTCCCAGGCACAGAGAAGGTGCTAGCAGGGAATTCTCTGCCTGCCTTTCCGCAGTGCTCTGCAAGCTCTCCAGGACAACATAAAATCTGGGGCTCTGTGCTTTCTTTCGTTCTGAACAAGTGTTACTGTTTTCTGCACAAAAGCGATTCTGCGAAGCAATGTGAACAGGCACAGAGAAGGTGCTAGCAGGGAATTCTCTGCCTGCCTTTCCCCAGTGCTCTGCAAGCTCTCCAGGACAACATAAAATCTGGGGCTCTGTGCTTTCTTTCGTTCTGAACAAGTGTTACTGTTTTCTGCACAAAAGCGATTCTGCGAAGCAATGGGAACACTCTGCTTCCCAGGCACAGAGAAGGTGCTAGCAGGGAATTCTCTGCCTGCCTTTCCGCAGTGCTCTGCAAGCTCTCCAGGACAACGTAGAATCTGGGGCTCTGCGCTTTCTTTCGTTCTGAACAACTGTTACTGTTTTCTGCACAAAAGCGATTCTGCGAAGCAATGTGAACAGGCACAGAGAAGGTGCTAGCAGGGAATTCTCTGCCTGCCTTTCCCCAGTGCTCTGCAAGCTCTCCAGGACAACATAAAATCTGGGGCTCTGTGCTTTCTTTCCTTCTGAACAAGTGTTACTGTTTTCTGCACAAAAGCGATTCTGCGAAGCAATGTGAACACTTCTGCTTCCCAGGCACAGAGAAGGTGCTAGCAGGGAATTCTCTGCCTGCCTTTCCCCAGTGCTCTGCAAGCTCTCCAGGACAACATAAAATCTGGGGCTCTGTGCTTTCTTTCGTTCTGAACAAGTGTTACTGTTTTCTGCACAAAAGGGATTCTGCGAAGCAATGGGAAAACTTCTGCTTCCCAGGCACAGAGAAGGTGCTAGCAGGGAATTCTCTGCCTGCCTTTCCCCAGTGCTCTGCAAGCTCTCCAGGACAACGTAGAATCTGGGGCTCTGTGCTTTCTTTCGTTCTGAACAACTGTTACTGTTTTCTGCACAAAAGCGATTCTGCGAAGCAATGTGAACAGGCACAGAGAAGGTGCTAGCAGGGAATTCTCTGCCTGCCTTTCCCCAGTGCACTTCAAGCTCTCCAGGACAACATAAAATCTGGGGCTCTGTGCTTTCTTTCCTTCTGAACAAGTGTTACTGTTTTCTGCACAAAAGCGATTCTGCGAAGCAATGGGAAAACTTCTGCTTCCCAGGCACAGAGAAGGTGCTAGCAGGGATTCTCTGCCTGCCTTTCCCCAGTGCTCTGCAAGTTCTCCAGGACTACATAAAATCTGGGGCTCTGTGCTTTCTTTCCTTCTGAACAAGTGTTACTGTTTTCTGCACAAAAGCGATTCTGCGAAGCAATGTGAACAGGCACAGAGAAGGTGCTAGCAGGGAATTCTCTGCCTGCCTTTCCCCAGTGCTCTGCCAGCTCTCCAGGACAACATAAAATCTGGGGCTCTGTGCTTTCTTTCGTTCTGAACAAGTGTTACTGTTTTCTGCACAAAAGCGATTCTGCGAAGCAATGTGAACAGGCACAGAGAAGGTGCTAGCAGGGAATTCTCTGCCTGCCTTTCCCCAGTGCTCTGCAAGCTCTCCAGGACAACATAAAATCTGGGGCTCTGTGCTTTCTTTCCTTCTGAACAAGTGTTACTGTTTTCTGCACAAAAGCGATTCTGCGAAGCAATGTGAAGACTTCTGCTTCCCAGGCACAGAGAAGGTGCTAGCAGGGAATTCTCTGCCTGCCTTTCCCCAGTGCTCTGCAAGCTCTCCAGGACAACATAAAATCTGGGGCTCTGTGCTTTCTTTCCTTCTGAACAACTGTTACTGTTTTCTGCACAAAAGCGATTCTGCGAAGCAATGTGAAAACTTCTGCTTCCCAGGCACAGAAAAGGTGCTAGCAGGGATTCTCTGCCTGCCTTTCCCCAGTGCTCTGCAAGCTCTCCAGGACAACGTAGAATCTGGGGCTCTGTGCTTTCTTTCGTTCTGAAGAACTGTTACTGTTTTCTGCACAAAAGCGTTTCTGCGAAGCAATGTGAACAGGCACAGAGAAGGTGCTAGCAGGGAATTCTCTGCCTGCCTTTCCGCAGTGCTCTGCAAGCTCTCCAGGACAACATAAAATCTGGGGCTCTGTGCTTTCTTTCGTTCTGAACAAGTGTTACTGTTTTCTGCACAAAAGCGATTCTGCGAAGCAATGTGAACAGGCACAGAGAAGGTGCTAGCAGGGAATTCTCTGCCTGCCTTTCCCCAGTGCTCTGCAAGCTCTCCAGGACAACATAAAATCTGGGGCTCTGTGCTTTCTTTCGTTCTGAACAAGTGTTACTGTTTTCTGCACAAAAGCGATTCTGCGAAGCAATGGGAACACTCTGCTTCCCAGGCACAGAGAAGGTGCTAGCAGGGAATTCTCTGCCTGCCTTTCCCCAGTGCTCTGCAAGCTCTCCAGGACAACATAAAATCTGGGGCTCTGTGCTTTCTTTCGTTCTGAACAAGTGTTACTGTTTTCTGCACAAAAGCGATTCTGCGAAGCAATGTGAACAGGCACAGAGAAGGTGCTAGCAGGGAATTCTCTGCCTGCCTTTCCCCAGTGCTCTGCAAGCTCTCCAGGACAACATAAAATCTGGGGCTCTGTGCTTTCTTTCCTTCTGAACAAGTGTTACTGTTTTCTGCACAAAAGCGATTCTGCGAAGCAATGTGAAGACTTCTGCTTCCCAGGCACAGAGAAGGTGCTAGCAGGGAATTCTCTGCCTGCCTTTCCCCAGTGCTCTGCAAGCTCTCCAGGACAACATAAAATCTGGGGCTCTGTGCTTTCTTTCCTTCTGAACAACTGTTACTGTTTTCTGCACAAAAGCGATTCTGCGAAGCAATGTGAAAACTTCTGCTTCCCAGGCACAGAAAAGGTGCTAGCAGGGATTCTCTGCCTGCCTTTCCCCAGTGCTCTGCAAGCTCTCCAGGACAACGTAGAATCTGGGGCTCTGTGCTTTCTTTCGTTCTGAAGAACTGTTACTGTTTTCTGCACAAAAGCGTTTCTGCGAAGCAATGTGAACAGGCACAGAGAAGGTGCTAGCAGGGAATTCTCTGCCTGCCTTTCCCCAGTGCTCTGCAAGCTCTCCAGGACAACATAAAATCTGGGGCTCTGTGCTTTCTTTTGTTCTGAACAACTGTTACTGTTTTCTGCACAAAAGCGATTCTGCGAAGCAATGTGAACACTTCTGCTTCCCAGGCACAGAGAAGGTGCTTGCAGGGAATTCTCTGCCTGCCTTTCCCCAGTGCACTTCAAGCTCTCCAGGACAACATAAAATCTGGGGCTCTGTGCTTTCTTTCCTTCTGAACAAGTGTTATTGTTTTCTGCACAAAAGCGATTCTGCGAAGCAATGGGAAAACTTCTGCTTCCCAGGCACAGAGAAGGTGCTAGCAGGGATTCTCTGCCTGCCTTTCCCCAGTGCTCTGCAAGTTCTCCAGGACTACATAAAATCTGGGGCTCTGTGCTTTCTTTCGTTCTGAACAAGTGTTACTGTTTTCTGCACAAAAGCGATTCTGCGAAGCAATGTGAACACTTCTGCTTCCCAGGCACAGAGAAGGTGCTAGCAGGGAATTCTCTGCCTGCCTTTCCGCAGTGCTCTGCAAGCTCTCCAGGACAACATAAAATCTGGGGCTCTGTGCTTTCTTTCGTTCTGAACAAGTGTTACTGTTTTCTGCACAAAAGCGATTCTGCGAAGCAATGTGAACAGGCACAGAGAAGGTGCTAGCAGGGAATTCTCTGCCTGCCTTTCCCCAGTGCTCTGCAAGCTCTCCAGGACAACATAAAATCTGGGGCTCTGTGCTTTCTTTCGTTCTGAACAAGTGTTACTGTTTTCTGCACAAAAGCGATTCTGCGAAGCAATGGGAACACTCTGCTTCCCAGGCACAGAGAAGGTGCTAGCAGGGAATTCTCTGCCTGCCTTTCCGCAGTGCTCTGCAAGCTCTCCAGGACAACGTAGAATCTGGGGCTCTGTGCTTTCTTTCGTTCTGAACAACTGTTACTGTTTTCTGCACAAAAGCGATTCTGCGAAGCAATGTGAACAGGCACAGAGAAGGTGCTAGCAGGGAATTCTCTGCCTGCCTTTCCCCAGTGCTCTGCAAGCTCTCCAGGACAACATAAAATCTGGGGCTCTGTGCTTTCTTTCCTTCTGAACAAGTGTTACTGTTTTCTGCACAAAAGCGATTCTGCGAAGCAATGTGAACACTTCTGCTTCCCAGGCACAGAGAAGGTGCTAGCAGGGAATTCTCTGCCTGCCTTTCCCCAGTGCTCTGCAAGCTCTCCAGGACAACATAAAATCTGGGGCTCTGTGCTTTCTTTCGTTCTGAACAAGTGTTACTGTTTTCTGCACAAAAGGGATTCTGCGAAGCAATGGGAAAACTTCTGCTTCCCAGGCACAGAGAAGGTGCTAGCAGGGATTCTCTGCCTGCCTTTCCCCAGTGCTCTGCAAGCTCTCCAGGACAACGTAGAATCTGGGGCTCTGTGCTTTCTTTCGTTCTGAACAAGTGTTACTCTTTTCTGCACAAAAGCGATTCTGCGAAGCAATGTGAACACTTCTGCTTCCCAGGCACAGAGAAGGTGCTAGCAGGGAATTCTCTGCCTGCCTTTCCCCAGTGCTCTGCAAGCTCTCCAGGACAACATAAAATCTGGGGCTCTGTGCTTTCTTTCCTTCTGAACAAGTGTTACTGTTTTCTGCACAAAAGGGATTCTGCGAAGCAATGGGAAAACTTCTGCTTCCCAGGCACAGAGAAGGTGCTAGCAGGGATTCTCTGCCTGCCTTTCCCCAGTGCTCTGCAAGCTCTCCAGGACAACGTAGAATCTGGGGCTCTGTGCTTTCTTTCGTTCTGAACAAGTGTTACTCTTTTCTGCACAAAAGCGATTCTGCGAAGCAATGTGAACAGGCACAGAGAAGGTGCTAGCAGGGAATTCTCTGCCTGCCTTTCCCCAGTGCTCTGCAAGCTCTCCAGGACAACATAAAATCTGGGGCTCTGTGCTTTCTTTCGTTCTGAACAAGTGTTACTGTTTTCTGCACAAAAGCGATTCTGCGAAACAATGTGAACACTTCTGCTTCCCAGGCACAGAGAAGGTGCTAGCAGGGAATTCTCTGCCTGCCTTTCCCCAGTGCTCTGCAAGCTCTCCAGGACAACATAAAATCTGGGGCTCTGTGCTTTCTTTCGTTCTGAACAAGTGTTACTGTTTTCTGCACAAAAGCGATTCTGCGAAGCAATGTGAACACTTCTGCTTCCCAGGCACAGAGAAGGTGCTAGCAGGGAATTCTCTGCCTGCCTTTCCCCAGTGCACTGCAAGCTCTCCAGGACAACATAAAATCTGGGGCTCTGTGCTTTCTTTCGTTCTGAACAAGTGTTACTGTTTTCTGCACAAAAGCGATTCTGCGAAGCAATGTGAACACTTCTGCTTCCCAGGCACAGAGAAGGTGCTAGCAGGGATTCTCTGCCTGCCTTTCCCCAGTGCTCTGCAAGTTCTCCAGGACTACATAAAATCTGGGGCTCTGTGCTTTCTTTCGTACTGAACAAGTGTTACTGTTTTCTGCACAAAAGCGATTCTGCGAAGCAATGTGAACACTTCTGCTTCCCAGGCACAGAGAAGGTGCTAGCAGGGAATTCTCTGCCTGCCTTTCCCCAGTGCTCTGCAAGCTCTCCAGGACAACATAAAATCTGGGGCTCTGTGCTTTCTTTCCTTCTGAACAAGTGTTACTGTTTTCTGCACAAAAGCGATTCTGCGAAGCAATGGGAAAACTTCTGCTTCCCAGGCACAGAGAAGGTGCTAGCAGGGAATTCTCTGCCTGCCTTTCCCCAGTGCTCTGCAAGCTCTCCAGGACAACATAAAATCTGGGGCTCTGTGCTTTCTTTCCTTCTGAACAAGTGTTACTGTTTTCTGCACAAAAGCGATTCTGCGAAGCAATGTGAACAGGCACAGAGAAGGTGCTAGCAGGGAATTCTCTGCCTGCCTTTCCCCAGTGCTCTGCAAGCTCTCCAGGACAACATAAAATCTGGGGCTCTGTGCTTTCTTTCGTTCTGAACAACTGTTACTGTTTTCTGCACAAAAGCGATTCTGCGAAGCAATGTGAACAGTTCTGCTTCCCAGGCACAGAGAAGGTGCTAGCAGGGAATTCTCTGCCTGCCTTTCCCCAGTGCTCTGCCAGCTCTCCAGGACAACATAAAATCTGGGGCTCTGTGCTTTCTTTCCTTCTGAACAAGTGTTACTGTTTTCTGCACAAAAGCGATTCTGCGAAGCAATGGGAACACTTCTGCTTCCCAGGCACAGAGAAGGTGCTAGCAGGGATTCTCTGCCTGCCTTTCCCCAGTGCTCTGCAAGCTCTCCAGGACAACGTAGAATCTGGGGCTCTGTGCTTTCTTTCGTTCTGAACAACTGTTACTGTTTTCTGCACAAAAGCGATTCTGCGAAGCAATGTGAACAGGCACAGAGAAGGTGCTAGCAGGGAATTCTCTGCCTGCCTTTCCCCAGTGCTCTGCAAGCTCTCCAGGACAACATAAAATCTGGGGCTCTGTGCTTTCTTTTGTTCTGAACAAGTGTTACTGTTTTCTGCACAAAAGCGATTCTGCGAAGCAATGTGAACACTTCTGCTTCCCAGGCACAGAGAAGGTGCTAGCAGGGAATTCTCTGCCTGCCTTTCCCCAGTGCTCTGCAAGCTCTCCAGGACAACGTAGAATCTGGGGCTCTGTGCTTTCTTTCGTTCTGAACAAGTGTTACTCTTTTCTGCACAAAAGCGATTCTGCGAAGCAATGTGAACAGGCACAGAGAAGGTGCTAGCAGGGAATTCTCTGCCTGCCTTTCCCCAGTGCTCTGCAAGCTCTCCAGGACAACATAAAATCTGGGGCTCTGTGCTTTCTTTCGTTCTGAACAAGTGTTACTGTTTTCTGCACAAAAGCGATTCTGCGAAGCAATGTGAACACTTCTGCTTCCCAGGCACAGAGAAGGTGCTAGCAGGGAATTCTCTGCCTGCCTTTCCCCAGTGCTCTGCAAGCTCTCCAGGACAACAGCAAATCTGGGGCTCTGTGCTTTCTTTCGTTCTGAACAAGTGTTACTGTTTTCTGCACAAAAGCGATTCTGCGAAGCAGTGTGAACACTTCTGCTTCCCAGGCACAGAGAAGGTGCTAGCAGGGAATTCTCTGCCTGCCTTTCCCCAGTGCTCTGCAAGCTCTCCAGGACAACGTAGAATCTGGGGCTCTGTGCTTTCTTTCGTTCTGAACAAGTGTTACTGTTTTCTGCACAAAAGCGATTCTGCCAAGCAATGTGAACACTTCTGCTTCCCAGGCACAGAGAAGGTGCTAGCAGGGAATTCTCTGCCTGCCTTTCCCCAGTGCTCTGCAAGCTCTCCAGGACAACATAAAATCTGGGGCTCTGTGCTTTCTTTCGTTCTGAACAAGTGTTACTGTTTTCTGCACAAAAGCGATTCTGCGAAGCAGTGTGAACACTTCTGCTTCCCAGGCACAGAGAAGGTGCTAGCAGGGAATTCTCTGCCTGCCTTTCCCCAGTGCTCTGCAAGCTCTCCAGGACAACGTAGAATCTGGGGCTCTGTGCTTTCTTTCGTTCTGAACAAGTGTTACTGTTTTCTGCACAAAAGCGATTCTGCGAAGGAATGTGAACACTTCTGCTTCCCAGGCACAGAGAAGGTGCTAGCAGGGAATTCTCTGCCTGCCTTTCCCCAGTGCTCTGCAAGCTCTCCAGGACAACGTAGAATCTGGGGCTCTGTGCTTTCTTTCGTTCTGAACAAGTGTTACTGTTTTCTGCACAAAAGCGATTCTGCGAAGCAATGTGAACAGGCACAGAGAAGGTGCTAGCAGGGAATTCTCTGCCTGCCTTTCCCCAGTGCTCTGCAAGCTCTCCAGGACAACATAAAATCTGGGGCTCTGTGCTTTCTTTCGTTCTGAACAAGTGTTACTGTTTTCTGCACAAAAGCGATTCTGCGAAGCAGTGTGAACACTTCTGCTTCCCAGGCACAGAGAAGGTGCTAGCAGGGAATTCTCTGCCTGCCTTTCCCCAGTGCTCTGCAAGCTCTCCAGGACAACGTAGAATCTGGGTCTCTGTGCTTTCTTTCGTTCTGAACAAGTGTTACTGTTTTCTGCACAAAAGCGATTCTGCGAAGCAATGTGAACAGGCACAGAGAAGGTGCTAGCAGGGAATTCTCTGCCTGCCTTTCCCCAGTGCTCTGCAAGCTCTCCAGGACAACATAAAATCTGGGGCTCTGTGCTTTCTTTTGTTCTGAACAAGTGTTACTGTTTTCTGCACAAAAGCAATTCTGCGAAGCAATGGGAACACTTCTGCTTCCCAGGCACAGAGAAGGTGCTAGCAGGGAATTCTCTGCCTGCCTTTCCCCAGTGCTCTGCAAGCTCTCCAGGACAACATAAAATCTGGGGCTCTGTGCTTTCTTTCGTCTGAACAAGTGTTACTGTTTTCTGCACAAAAGCGATTCTGCGAAGCAATGTGAACACTTCTGCTTCCCAGGCACAGAGAAGGTGCTAGCAGGGAATTCTCTGCCTGCCTTTCCCCAGTGCTCTGCAAGCTCTCCAGGACAACATAAAATCTGGGGCTCTGTGCTTTCTTTCGTTCTGAACAAGTGTTACTCTTTTCTGCACAAAAGCGATTCTGCGAAGCAATGTGAACAGGCACAGAGAAGGTGCTAGCAGGGAATTCTCTGCCTGCCTTTCCCCAGTGCTCTGCAAGCTCTCCAGGACAACATAAAATCTGGGGCTCTGTGCTTTCTTTCGTTCTGAACAAGTGTTACTGTTTTCTGCACAAAAGCGATTCTGCGAAGCAATGTGAACACTTCTGCTTCCCAGGCACAGAGAAGGTGCTAGCAGGGAATTCTCTGCCTGCCTTTCCCCAGTGCACTGCAAGCTCTCCAGGACAACATAAAATCTGGGGCTCTGTGCTTTCTTTCGTTCTGAACAAGTGTTACTGTTTTCTGCACAAAAGCGATTCTGCGAAGCAATGTGAACACTTCTGCTTCCCAGGCACAGAGAAGGTGCTAGCAGGGATTCTCTGCCTGCCTTTCCCCAGTGCTCTGCAAGTTCTCCAGGACTACATAAAATCTGGGGCTCTGTGCTTTCTTTCGTACTGAACAAGTGTTACTGTTTTCTGCACAAAAGCGATTCTGCGAAGCAATGTGAACACTTCTGCTTCCCAGGCACAGAGAAGGTGCTAGCAGGGAATTCTCTGCCTGCCTTTCCCCAGTGCTCTGCAAGCTCTCCAGGACAACATAAAATCTGGGGCTCTGTGCTTTCTTTCCTTCTGAACAAGTGTTACTGTTTTCTGCACAAAAGCGATTCTGCGAAGCAATGGGAAAACTTCTGCTTCCCAGGCACAGAGAAGGTGCTAGCAGGGAATTCTCTGCCTGCCTTTCCCCAGTGCTCTGCAAGCTCTCCAGGACAACGTAGAATCTGGGGCTCTGTGCTTTCTTTCGTTCTGAAGAACTGTTACTGTTTTCTGCACAAAAGCGATTCTGCGAAGCAATGTGAACAGGCACAGAGAAGGTGCTAGCAGGGAATTCTCTGCCTGCCTTTCCCCAGTGCTCTGCAAGCTCTCCAGGACAACATAAAATCTGGGGCTCTGTGCTTTCTTTCGTTCTGAACAAGTGTTACTGTTTTCTGCACAAAAGCGATTCTGCGAAGCAATGTGAACACTTCTGTTTCCCAGGCACAGAGAAGGTGCTAGCAGGGATTCTCTGCCTGCCTTTCCCCAGTGCTCTGCAAGCTCTCCAGGACAACATAAAATCTGGGGCTCTGTGCTTTCTTTCCTTCTGAACAAGTGTTACTGTTTTCTGCACAAAAGCGATTCTGCGAAGCAATGTGAACACTTCTGCTTCCCAGTCACATAGAAGGTGCTAGCAGGGATTCTCTGCCTCCCTTTCCCCAGTGCTCTGAAAGCTCTCCAGGACAAAAGCAAATCTGGGGCTCTGTGCTTTCTTTTGTTCTGAACAAGTGTTAGTGTTTTCTGCACAAAAGCGATTCTGCGAAGCAATGTGAACACTTCTGCTTCCCAGGCACAGAGAAGGTGCTAGCAGGGAATTCTCTGCCTGCCTTTCCCCAGTGCTCTGCAAGCTCTCCAGGACAACAGCAAATCTGGGGCTCTGTGCTTTCTTTCCTTCTGAACAAGTGTTACTGTTTTCTGCACAAAAGCGATTCTGTGAAGCAATGTGAACAGGCACAGAGAAGCTGCTAGCAGGGAATTCTCTGCCTGCCTTTCCCCAGTGCTCTGCAAGCTCTCCAGGACAACATAAAATCTGGGGCTCTGTGCTTTCTTTCGTTCTGAACAAGTGTTACTGTTTTCTGCACAAAAGCGATTCTGCGAAGCAATGTGAACACTTCTGTTTCCCAGGCACAGAGAAGGTGCTAGCAGGGATTCTCTGCCTGCCTTTCCCCAGTGCTCTGCAAGCTCTCCAGGACAACATAAAATCTGGGGCTCTGTGCTTTCTTTCCTTCTGAACAAGTGTTACTGTTTTCTGCACAAAAGCGATTCTGCGAAGCAATGTGAACACTTCTGCTTCCCAGTCACATAGAAGGTGCTAGCAGGGATTCTCTGCCTCCCTTTCCCCAGTGCTCTGAAAGCTCTCCAGGACAAAAGCAAATCTGGGGCTCTGTGCTTTCTTTTGTTCTGAACAAGTGTTAGTGTTTTCTGCACAAAAGCGATTCTGCGAAGCAATGTGAACACTTCTGCTTCCCAGGCACAGAGAAGGTGCTAGCAGGGAATTCTCTGCCTGCCTTTCCCCAGTGCTCTGCAAGCTCTCCAGGACAACGTAGAATCTGGGGCTCTGTGCTTTCTTTCGTTCTGAACAAGTGTTACTGTTTTCTGCACAAAAGCGATTCTGCCAAGCAATGTGAACACTTCTGCTTCCCAGGCACAGAGAAGGTGCTAGCAGGGAATTCTCTGCCTGCCTTTCCCCAGTGCTCTGCAAGCTCTCCAGGACAACATAAAATCTGGGGCTCTGTGCTTTCTTTCCTTCTGAACAAGTGTTACTGTTTTCTGCACAAAAGCGATTCTGCGAAGCAATGGGAAAACTTCTGCTTCCCAGGCACAGAGAAGGTGCTAGCAGGGATTCTCTGCCTGCCTTTCCCCAGTGCTCTGAAAGCTCTCCAGGACAACAGCAAATCTGGGGCTCTGTGCTTTCTTTCGTTCTGAACAAGTGTTACTGTTTTCTGCACAAAAGCGATTCTGCGAAGCAGTGTGAACACTTCTGCTTCCCAGGCACAGAGAAGGTGCTAGCAGGGAATTCTCTGCCTGCCTTTCCCCAGTGCTCTGCAAGCTCTCCAGGACAACGTAGAATCTGGGGCTCTGTGCTTTCTTTCATTCTGAACAAGTGTTACTGTTTTCTGCACAAAAGCGATTCTGCGAAGGAATGTGAACACTTCTGCTTCCCAGGCACAGAGAAGGTGCTAGCAGGGAATTCTCTGCCTGCCTTTCCCCAGTGCTCTGCAAGCTCTCCAGGACAACATAAAATCTGGGGCTCTGTGCTTTCTTTCCTTCTGAACAAGTGTTACTGTTTTCTGCACAAAAGCGATTCTGCGAAGCAATGTGAACAGGCACAGAGAAGGTGCTAGCAGGGAATTCTCTGCCTGCCTTTCCCCAGTGCTCTGCAAGCTCTCCAGGACAACATAAAATCTGGGGCTCTGTGCTTTCTTTCCTTCTGAACAAGTGTTACTGTTTTCTGCACAAAAGCGATTCTGCGAAGCAATGTGAACACTTCTGCTTCCCAGGCACAGAGAAGGTGCTAGCAGGGATTCTCTGCCTGCCTTTCCCCAGTGCTCTGCAAGCTCTCCAGGACAACGTAGAATCTGGGGCTCTGTGCTTTCTTTTGTTCTGAACAACTGTTAATGTTTTCTGCACAAAAGCGTTTCTGCGAAGCAATGTGAACAGGCACAGAGAAGGTGCTAGCAGGGAATTCTCTGCCTGCCTTTCCCCAGTGCTCTGAAAGCTCTCCAGGACAACATAGAATCTGGGGCTCTGTGCTTTCTTTCGTTCTGAACAAGTGTTACTGTTTTCTGCACAAAAGCGATTCTGCGAAGCAATGGGAAAACTTCTGCTTCCCAGGCACAGAGAAGGTGCTAGCAGGGATTCTCTGCCTCCCTTTCCCCAGTGCTCTGAAAGCTCTCCAGGACAAAAGCAAATCTGGGGCTCTGTGCTTTCTTTTGTTCTGAACAAGTGTTAGTGTTTTCTGCACAAAAGCGATTCTGCGAAGCAATGTGAACACTTCTGCTTCCCAGGCACAGAGAAGGTGCTAGCAGGGAATTCTCTGCCTGCCTTTCCCCAGTGCTCTGCAAGCTCTCCAGGACAACAGCAAATCTGGGGCTCTGTGCTTTCTTTCCTTCTGAACAAGTGTTACTGTTTTCTGCACAAAAGCGATTCTGTGAAGCAATGTGAACAGGCACAGAGAAGCTGCTAGCAGGGAATTCTCTGCCTGCCTTTCCCCAGTGCTCTGCAAGCTCTCCAGGACAACATAAAATCTGGGGCTCTGTGCTTTCTTTCGTTCTGAACAACTGTTACTGTTTTCTGCACAAAAGCGATTCTGCGAAGCAATGTGAACACTTCTGCTTCCCAGGCACAGAGAAGGTGCTAGCAGGGAATTCTCTGCCTGCCTTTCCCCAGTGCTCTGCAAGCTCTCCAGGACAACATAAAATCTGGGGCTCTGTGCTTTCTTTCGTTCTGAACAAGTGTTACTGTTTTCTGCACAAAAGCGATTCTGCGAAGCAATGTGAACAGGCACAGAGAAGGTGCTAGCAGGGAATTCTCTGCCTGCCTTTCCCCAGTGCTCTGCAAGCTCTCCAGGACAACATAAAATCTGGGGCTCTGTGCTTTCTTTCGTTCTGAACAAGTGTTACTGTTTTCTGCACAAAAGCGATTCTGCGAAGCAGTGTGAACACTTCTGCTTCCCAGGCACAGAGAAGGTGCTAGCAGGGAATTCTCTGCCTGCCTTTCCCCAGTGCTCTGCAAGCTCTCCAGGACAACGTAGAATCTGGGGCTCTGTGCTTTCTTTCGTTCTGAACAAGTGTTACTGTTTTCTGCACAAAAGCGATTCTGCGAAGCAATGTGAACACTTCTGCTTCCCAGGCACAGAGAAGGTGCTAGCAGGGATTCTCTGCCTGCCTTTCCCCAGTGCTCTGCAAGCTCTCCAGGACAACGTAGAATCTGGGGCTCTGTGCTTTCTTTCGTTCTGAACAACTGTTACTGTTTTCTGCACAAAAGCGTTTCTGCGAAGCAATGTGAACAGGCACAGAGAAGGTGCTAGCAGGGAATTCTCTGCCTGCCTTTCCCCAGTGCTCTGCAAGCTCTCCAGGACAACATAAAATCTGGGGCTCTGTGCTTTCTTTCGTTCTGAACAAGTGTTACTGTTTTCTGCACAAAAGCGATTCTGCGAAGCAATGGGAACACTTCTGCTTCCCAGGCACAGAGAAGGTGCTAGCAGGGAATTCTCTGCCTGCCTTTCCCCAGTGCACTGCAAGCTCTCCAGGACAACATAAAATCTGGGGCTCTGTGCTTTCTTACGTTCTGAACAACTGTTACTGTTTTCTGCACAAAAGCGATTCTGCGAAGCAATGGGAAAACTTCTGCTTCCCAGGCACAGAGAAGGTGCTAGCAGGGATTCTCTGCCTGCCTTTCCCCAGTGCTCTGCAAGTTCTCCAGGACTACATAAAATCTGGGGCTCTGTGCTTTCTTTCGTTCTGAACAACTGTTACTGTTTTCTGCACAAAAGCGATTCTGCGAAGCAATGTGAACACTTCTGCTTCCCAGGCACAGAGAAGGTGCTAGCAGGGAATTCTCTGCCTGCCTTTCCCCAGTGCTCTGCAAGCTCTCCAGGACAACATAAAATCTGGGGCTCTGTGCTTTCTTTCCTTCTGAACAAGTGTTACTGTTTTCTGCACAAAAGCGATTCTGCGAAGCAATGTGAACAGGCACAGAGAAGGTGCTAGCAGGGAATTCTCTGCCTGCCTTTCCCCAGTGCTCTGCCAGCTCTCCAGGACAACATAAAATCTGGGGCTCTGTGCTTTCTTTCCTTCTGAACAAGTGTTACTGTTTTCTGCACAAAAGCGATTCTGCGAAGCAATGTGAACACTTCTGCTTCCCAGGCACAGAGAAGGTGCTAGCAGGGATTCTCTGCCTGCCTTTCCCCAGTGCTCTGCAAGCTCTCCAGGACAACGTAGAATCTGGGGCTCTGTGCTTTCTTTTGTTCTGAACAACTGTTAATGTTTTCTGCACAAAAGCGTTTCTGCGAAGCAATGTGAACAGGCACAGAGAAGGTGCTAGCAGGGAATTCTCTGCCTGCCTTTCCCCAGTGCTCTGAAAGCTCTCCAGGACAACATAGAATCTGGGGCTCTGTGCTTTCTTTCGTTCTGAACAAGTGTTACTGTTTTCTGCACAAAAGCGATTCTGCGAAGCAATGGGAAAACTTCTGCTTCCCAGGCACAGAGAAGGTGCTAGCAGGGATTCTCTGCCTCCCTTTCCCCAGTGCTCTGAAAGCTCTCCAGGACAAAAGCAAATCTGGGGCTCTGTGCTTTCTTTTGTTCTGAACAAGTGTTAGTGTTTTCTGCACAAAAGCGATTCTGCGAAGCAATGTGAACACTTCTGCTTCCCAGGCACAGAGAAGGTGCTAGCAGGGAATTCTCTGCCTGCCTTTCCCCAGTGCTCTGCAAGCTCTCCAGGACAACAGCAAATCTGGGGCTCTGTGCTTTCTTTCCTTCTGAACAAGTGTTACTGTTTTCTGCACAAAAGCGATTCTGTGAAGCAATGTGAACAGGCACAGAGAAGCTGCTAGCAGGGAATTCTCTGCCTGCCTTTCCCCAGTGCTCTGCAAGCTCTCCAGGACAACATAAAATCTGGGGCTCTGTGCTTTCTTTCGTTCTGAACAACTGTTACTGTTTTCTGCACAAAAGCGATTCTGCGAAGCAATGTGAACACTTCTGCTTCCCAGGCACAGAGAAGGTGCTAGCAGGGAATTCTCTGCCTGCCTTTCCGCAGTGCTCTGCAAGCTCTCCAGGACAACATAAAATCTGGGGCTCTGTGCTTTCTTTCGTTCTGAACAAGTGTTACTGTTTTCTGCACAAAAGCGATTCTGCGAAGCAATGTGAACAGGCACAGAGAAGGTGCTAGCAGGGAATTCTCTGCCTGCCTTTCCCCAGTGCTCTGCAAGCTCTCCAGGACAACATAAAATCTGGGGCTCTGTGCTTTCTTTCGTTCTGAACAAGTGTTACTGTTTTCTGCACAAAAGCGATTCTGCGAAGCAGTGTGAACACTTCTGCTTCCCAGGCACAGAGAAGGTGCTAGCAGGGAATTCTCTGCCTGCCTTTCCCCAGTGCTCTGCAAGCTCTCCAGGACAACGTAGAATCTGGGGCTCTGTGCTTTCTTTCGTTCTGAACAAGTGTTACTGTTTTCTGCACAAAAGCGATTCTGCGAAGCAATGTGAACACTTCTGCTTCCCAGGCACAGAGAAGGTGCTAGCAGGGATTCTCTGCCTGCCTTTCCCCAGTGCTCTGCAAGCTCTCCAGGACAACGTAGAATCTGGGGCTCTGTGCTTTCTTTCGTTCTGAACAACTGTTACTGTTTTCTGCACAAAAGCGTTTCTGCGAAGCAATGTGAACAGGCACAGAGAAGGTGCTAGCAGGGAATTCTCTGCCTGCCTTTCCCCAGTGCTCTGCAAGCTCTCCAGGACAACATAAAATCTGGGGCTCTGTGCTTTCTTTCGTTCTGAACAAGTGTTACTGTTTTCTGCACAAAAGCGATTCTGCGAAGCAATGGGAACACTTCTGCTTCCCAGGCACAGAGAAGGTGCTAGCAGGGAATTCTCTGCCTGCCTTTCCCCAGTGCACTGCAAGCTCTCCAGGACAACATAAAATCTGGGGCTCTGTGCTTTCTTACGTTCTGAACAACTGTTACTGTTTTCTGCACAAAAGCGATTCTGCGAAGCAATGGGAAAACTTCTGCTTCCCAGGCACAGAGAAGGTGCTAGCAGGGATTCTCTGCCTGCCTTTCCCCAGTGCTCTGCAAGTTCTCCAGGACTACATAAAATCTGGGGCTCTGTGCTTTCTTTCGTTCTGAACAACTGTTACTGTTTTCTGCACAAAAGCGATTCTGCGAAGCAATGTGAACACTTGTGCTTCCCAGGCACAGAGAAGGTGCTAGCAGGGAATTCTCTGCCTGCCTTTCCCCAGTGCTCTGCAAGCTCTCCAGGACAACATAAAATCTGGGGCTCTGTGCTTTCTTTCCTTCTGAACAAGTGTTACTGTTTTCTGCACAAAAGCGATTCTGCGAAGCAATGTGAACAGGCACAGAGAAGGTGCTAGCAGGGAATTCTCTGCCTGCCTTTCCCCAGTGCTCTGCCAGCTCTCCAGGACAACATAAAATCTGGGGCTCTGTGCTTTCTTTCCTTCTGAACAAGTGTTACTGTTTTCTGCACAAAAGCGATTCTGCGAAGCAATGGGAAAACTTCTGCTTCCCAGGCACAGAGAAGGTGCTAGCAGGGATTCTCTGCCTGCCTTTCCCCAGTGCTCTGCAAGCTCTCCAGGACAACGTAGAATCTGGGGCTCTGTGCTTTCTTTCCTTCTGAACAAGTGTTACTGTTTTCTGCACAAAAGCGATTCTGCGAAGCAATGTGAACACTTCTGCTTCCCAGGCACAGAGAAGGTGCTAGCAGGGATTCTCTGCCTGCCTTTCCCCAGTGCTCTGCAAGCTCTCCAGGACAACGTAGAATCTGGGGCTCTGTGCTTTCTTTTGTTCTGAACAACTGTTAATGTTTTCTGCACAAAAGCGTTTCTGCGAAGCAATGTGAACAGGCACAGAGAAGGTGCTAGCAGGGAATTCTCTGCCTGCCTTTCCCCAGTGCTCTGAAAGCTCTCCAGGACAACATAGAATCTGGGGCTCTGTGCTTTCTTTCGTTCTGAACAAGTGTTACTGTTTTCTGCACAAAAGCGATTCTGCGAAGCAATGTGAACACTTCTGCTTCCCAGGCACAGAGAAGGTGCTAGCAGGGATTCTCTGCCTGCCTTTCCCCAGTGCTCTGCAAGCTCTCCAGGACAACGTAGAATCTGGGGCTCTGTGCTTTCTTTTGTTCTGAACAACTGTTAATGTTTTCTGCACAAAAGCGTTTCTGCGAAGCAATGTGAACAGGCACAGAGAAGGTGCTAGCAGGGAATTCTCTGCCTGCCTTTCCCCAGTGCTCTGAAAGCTCTCCAGGACAACATAGAATCTGGGGCTCTGTGCTTTCTTTCGTTCTGAACAAGTGTTACTGTTTTCTGCACAAAAGCGATTCTGCGAAGCAATGGGAAAACTTCTGCTTCCCAGGCACAGAGAAGGTGCTAGCAGGGATTCTCTGCCTCCCTTTCCCCAGTGCTCTGAAAGCTCTCCAGGACAAAAGCAAATCTGGGGCTCTGTGCTTTCTTTTGTTCTGAACAAGTGTTAGTGTTTTCTGCACAAAAGCGATTCTGCGAAGCAATGTGAACACTTCTGCTTCCCAGGCACAGAGAAGGTGCTAGCAGGGAATTCTCTGCCTGCCTTTCCCCAGTGCTCTGCAAGCTCTCCAGGACAACAGCAAATCTGGGGCTCTGTGCTTTCTTTCCTTCTGAACAAGTGTTACTGTTTTCTGCACAAAAGCGATTCTGTGAAGCAATGTGAACAGGCACAGAGAAGCTGCTAGCAGGGAATTCTCTGCCTGCCTTTCCCCAGTGCTCTGCAAGCTCTCCAGGACAACATAAAATCTGGGGCTCTGTGCTTTCTTTCGTTCTGAACAAGTGTTACTGTTTTCTGCACAAAAGCGATTCTGCGAAGCAGTGTGAACACTTCTGCTTCCCAGGCACAGAGAAGGTGCTAGCAGGGAATTCTCTGCCTGCCTTTCCCCAGTGCTCTGCCAGCTCTCCAGGACAACATAAAATCTGGGGCTCTGTGCTTTCTTTCCTTCTGAACAAGTGTTACTGTTTTCTGCACAAAAGCGATTCTGCGAAGCAATGGGAAAACTTCTGCTTCCCAGGCACAGAGAAGGTGCTAGCAGGGATTCTCTGCCTGCCTTTCCCCAGTGCTCTGCAAGCTCTCCAGGACAACGTAGAATCTGGGGCTCTGTGCTTTCTTTCGTTCTGAACAAGTGTTACTGTTTTCTGCACAAAAGCGATTCTGCGAAGCAGTGTGAACACTTCTGCTTCCCAGGCACAGAGAAGGTGCTAGCAGGGAATTCTCTGCCTGCCTTTCCCCAGTGCTCTGCAAGCTCTCCAGGACAACATAAAATCTGGGGCTCTGTGCTTTCTTTCCTTCTGAACAAGTGTTACTGTTTTCTGCACAAAAGCGATTCTGCGAAGCAATGTGAACAGGCACAGAGAAGGTGCTAGCAGGGAATTCTCTGCCTGCCTTTCCCCAGTGCTCTGCAAGCTCTCCAGGACAACGTAGAATCTGGGGCTCTGTGCTTTCTTTCGTTCTGAACAAGTGTTACTGTTTTCTGCACAAAAGCGATTCTGCGAAGCAATGTGAACACTTCTGCTTCCCAGGCACAGAGAAGGTGCTAGCAGGGATTCTCTGCCTGCCTTTCCCCAGTGCTCTGCAAGCTCTCCAGGACAACGTAGAATCTGGGGCTCTGTGCTTTCTTTTGTTCTGAACAACTGTTAATGTTTTCTGCACAAAAGCGTTTCTGCGAAGCAATGTGAACAGGCACAGAGAAGGTGCTAGCAGGGAATTCTCTGCCTGCCTTTCCCCAGTGCTCTGAAAGCTCTCCAGGACAACATAGAATCTGGGGCTCTGTGCTTTCTTTCGTTCTGAACAAGTGTTACTGTTTTCTGCACAAAAGCGATTCTGCGAAGCAATGGGAAAACTTCTGCTTCCCAGGCACAGAGAAGGTGCTAGCAGGGATTCTCTGCCTCCCTTTCCCCAGTGCTCTGAAAGCTCTCCAGGACAAAAGCAAATCTGGGGCTCTGTGCTTTCTTTTGTTCTGAACAAGTGTTAGTGTTTTCTGCACAAAAGCGATTCTGCGAAGCAATGTGAACACTTCTGCTTCCCAGGCACAGAGAAGGTGCTAGCAGGGAATTCTCTGCCTGCCTTTCCCCAGTGCTCTGCAAGCTCTCCAGGACAACAGCAAATCTGGGGCTCTGTGCTTTCTTTCCTTCTGAACAAGTGTTACTGTTTTCTGCACAAAAGCGATTCTGTGAAGCAATGTGAACAGGCACAGAGAAGCTGCTAGCAGGGAATTCTCTGCCTGCCTTTCCCCAGTGCTCTGCAAGCTCTCCAGGACAACATAAAATCTGGGGCTCTGTGCTTTCTTTCGTTCTGAACAACTGTTACTGTTTTCTGCACAAAAGCGATTCTGCGAAGCAATGTGAACACTTCTGCTTCCCAGGCACAGAGAAGGTGCTAGCAGGGAATTCTCTGCCTGCCTTTCCCCAGTGCTCTGCAAGCTCTCCAGGACAACGTAGAATCTGGGGCTCTGTGCTTTCTTTCGTTCTGAACAACTGTTACTGTTTTCTGCACAAAAGCGATTCTGCGAAGCAATGGGAAAACTTCTGCTTCCCAGGCACAGAGAAGGTGCTAGCAGGGATTCTCTGCCTGCCTTTCCCCAGTGCTCTGCAAGTTCTCCAGGACTACATAAAATCTGGGGCTCTGTGCTTTCTTTCGTTCTGAACAACTGTTACTGTTTTCTGCACAAAAGCGATTCTGCGAAGCAATGTGAACACTTCTGCTTCCCAGGCACAGAGAAGGTGCTAGCAGGGAATTCTCTGCCTGCCTTTCCCCAGTGCTCTGCAAGCTCTCCAGGACAACATAAAATCTGGGGCTCTGTGCTTTCTTTCCTTCTGAACAAGTGTTACTGTTTTCTGCACAAAAGCGATTCTGCGAAGCAATGTGAACAGGCACAGAGAAGGTGCTAGCAGGGAATTCTCTGCCTGCCTTTCCCCAGTGCTCTGCCAGCTCTCCAGGACAACATAAAATCTGGGGCTCTGTGCTTTCTTTCCTTCTGAACAAGTGTTACTGTTTTCTGCACAAAAGCGATTCTGCGAAGCAATGGGAAAACTTCTGCTTCCCAGGCACAGAGAAGGTGCTAGCAGGGATTCTCTGCCTGCCTTTCCCCAGTGCTCTGCAAGCTCTCCAGGACAACGTAGAATCTGGGGCTCTGTGCTTTCTTTCGTTCTGAACAAGTGTTACTGTTTTCTGCACAAAAGCGATTCTGCGAAGCAGTGTGAACACTTCTGCTTCCCAGGCACAGAGAAGGTGCTAGCAGGGAATTCTCTGCCTGCCTTTCCCCAGTGCTCTGCAAGCTCTCCAGGACAACATAAAATCTGGGGCTCTGTGCTTTCTTTCCTTCTGAACAAGTGTTACTGTTTTCTGCACAAAAGCGATTCTGCGAAGCAATGTGAACAGGCACAGAGAAGGTGCTAGCAGGGAATTCTCTGCCTGCCTTTCCCCAGTGCTCTGCAAGCTCTCCAGGACAACATAAAATCTGGGGCTCTGTGCTTTCTTTCCTTCTGAACAAGTGTTACTGTTTTTGCACAAAAGCGATTCTGCGAAGGAATGTGAACACTTCTGCTTCCCAGGCACAGAGAAGGTGCTAGCAGGGATTCTCTGCCTGCCTTTCCCCAGTGCTCTGCAAGCTCTCCAGGACAACGTAGAATCTGGGGCTCTGTGCTTTCTTTTGTTCTGAACAACTGTTAATGTTTTCTGCACAAAAGCGTTTCTGCGAAGCAATGTGAACAGGCACAGAGAAGGTGCTAGCAGGGAATTCTCTGCCTGCCTTTCCCCAGTGCTCTGAAAGCTCTCCAGGACAACATAGAATCTGGGGCTCTGTGCTTTCTTTCGTTCTGAACAAGTGTTACTGTTTTCTGCACAAAAGCGATTCTGCGAAGCAATGGGAAAACTTCTGCTTCCCAGGCACAGAGAAGGTGCTAGCAGGGATTCTCTGCCTCCCTTTCCCCAGTGCTCTGCAAGCTCTCCAGGACAAAAGCAAATCTGGGGCTCTGTGCTTTCTTTTGTTCTGAACAAGTGTTAGTGTTTTCTGCACAAAAGCGATTCTGCGAAGCAATGTGAACACTTCTGCTTCCCAGGCACAGAGAAGGTGCTAGCAGGGAATTCTCTGCCTGCCTTTCCCCAGTGCTCTGCAAGCTCTCCAGGACAACAGCAAATCTGGGGCTCTGTGCTTTCTTTCCTTCTGAACAAGTGTTACTGTTTTCTGCACAAAAGCGATTCTGTGAAGCAATGTGAACAGGCACAGAGAAGCTGCTAGCAGGGAATTCTCTGCCTGCCTTTCCCCAGTGCTCTGCAAGCTCTCCAGGACAACATAAAATCTGGGGCTCTGTGCTTTCTTTCGTTCTGAACAAGTGTTACTGTTTTCTGCACAAAAGCGATTCTGCGAAGCAGTGTGAACACTTCTGCTTCCCAGGCACAGAGAAGGTGCTAGCAGGGAATTCTCTGCCTGCCTTTCCCCAGTGCTCTGCCAGCTCTCCAGGACAACATAAAATCTGGGGCTCTGTGCTTTCTTTCCTTCTGAACAAGTGTTACTGTTTTCTGCACAAAAGCGATTCTGCGAAGCAATGGGAAAACTTCTGCTTCCCAGGCACAGAGAAGGTGCTAGCAGGGATTCTCTGCCTGCCTTTCCCCAGTGCTCTGCAAGCTCTCCAGGACAACGTAGAATCTGGGGCTCTGTGCTTTCTTTCGTTCTGAACAAGTGTTACTGTTTTCTGCACAAAAGCGATTCTGCGAAGCAGTGTGAACACTTCTGCTTCCCAGGCACAGAGAAGGTGCTAGCAGGGAATTCTCTGCCTGCCTTTCCCCAGTGCTCTGCAAGCTCTCCAGGACAACATAAAATCTGGGGCTCTGTGCTTTCTTTCCTTTTGAACAAGTGTTAGTGTTTTCTGCACAAAAGCGATTCTGCGAAGCAATGTGAACAGGCACAGAGAAGGTGCTAGCAGGGAATTCTCTGCCTGCCTTTCCCCAGTGCTCTGCAAGCTCTCCAGGACAACGTAAAATCTGGGGCTCTGTGCTTTCTTTCGTTCTGAACAAGTGTTACTGTTTTCTGCACAAAAGCGATTCTGCGAAGCAATGTGAACACTTCTGCTTCCCAGGCACAGAGAAGGTGCTAGCAGGGATTCTCTGCCTGCCTTTCCCCAGTGCTCTGCAAGCTCTCCAGGACAACGTAGAATCTGGGGCTCTGTGCTTTCTTTTGTTCTGAACAACTGTTACTGTTTTCTGCACAAAAGCGTTTCTGCGAAGCAATGTGAACAGGCACAGAGAAGGTGCTAGCAGGGAATTCTCTGCCTGCCTTTCCCCAGTGCTCTGAAAGCTCTCCAGGACAACATAGAATCTGGGGCTCTGTGCTTTCTTTCGTTCTGAACAAGTGTTACTGTTTTCTGCACAAAAGCGATTCTGCGAAGCAATGGGAAAACTTCTGCTTCCCAGGCACAGAGAAGGTGCTAGCAGGGATTCTCTGCCTCCCTTTCCCCAGTGCTCTGAAAGCTCTCCAGGACAAAAGCAAATCTGGGGCTCTGTGCTTTCTTTTGTTCTGAACAAGTGTTAGTGTTTTCTGCACAAAAGCGATTCTGCGAAGCAATGTGAACACTTCTGCTTCCCAGGCACAGAGAAGGTGCTAGCAGGGAATTCTCTGCCTGCCTTTCCCCAGTGCTCTGCAAGCTCTCCAGGACAACATAAAATCTGGGGCTCTGTGCTTTCTTTCCTTCTGAACAAGTGTTACTGTTTTCTGCACAAAAGCGATTCTGTGAAGCAATGTGAACAGGCACAGAGAAGCTGCTAGCAGGGAATTCTCTGCCTGCCTTTCCCCAGTGCTCTGCAAGCTCTCCAGGACAACATAAAATCTGGGGCTCTGTGCTTTCTTTCGTTCTGAACAACTGTTACTGTTTTCTGCACAAAAGCGATTCTGCGAAGCAATGTGAACACTTCTGCTTCCCAGGCACAGAGAAGGTGCTAGCAGGGAATTCTCTGCCTGCCTTTCCCCAGTGCTCTGCAAGCTCTCCAGGACAACGTAGAATCTGGGGCTCTGTGCTTTCTTTCGTTCTGAACAACTGTTACTGTTTTCTGCACAAAAGCGATTCTGCGAAGCAATGGGAAAACTTCTGCTTCCCAGGCACAGAGAAGGTGCTAGCAGGGATTCTCTGCCTGCCTTTCCCCAGTGCTCTGCAAGTTCTCCAGGACTACATAAAATCTGGGGCTCTGTGCTTTCTTTCGTTCTGAACAACTGTTACTGTTTTCTGCACAAAAGCGATTCTGCGAAGCAATGTGAACACTTCTGCTTCCCAGGCACAGAGAAGGTGCTAGCAGGGAATTCTCTGCCTGCCTTTCCCCAGTGCTCTGCAAGCTCTCCAGGACAACATAAAATCTGGGGCTCTGTGCTTTCTTTCCTTCTGAACAAGTGTTACTGTTTTCTGCACAAAAGCGATTCTGCGAAGCAATGTGAACAGGCACAGAGAAGGTGCTAGCAGGGAATTCTCTGCCTGCCTTTCCCCAGTGCTCTGCCAGCTCTCCAGGACAACATAAAATCTGGGGCTCTGTGCTTTCTTTCCTTCTGAACAAGTGTTACTGTTTTCTGCACAAAAGCGATTCTGCGAAGCAATGGGAAAACTTCTGCTTCCCAGGCACAGAGAAGGTGCTAGCAGGGATTCTCTGCCTGCCTTTCCCCAGTGCTCTGCAAGCTCTCCAGGACAACGTAGAATCTGGGGCTCTGTGCTTTCTTTCGTTCTGAACAAGTGTTACTGTTTTCTGCACAAAAGCGATTCTGCGAAGCAGTGTGAACACTTCTGCTTCCCAGGCACAGAGAAGGTGCTAGCAGGGAATTCTCTGCCTGCCTTTCCCCAGTGCTCTGCAAGCTCTCCAGGACAACATAAAATCTGGGGCTCTGTGCTTTCTTTCCTTCTGAACAAGTGTTACTGTTTTCTGCACAAAAGCGATTCTGCGAAGCAATGTGAACAGGCACAGAGAAGGTGCTAGCAGGGAATTCTCTGCCTGCCTTTCCCCAGTGCTCTGCAAGCTCTCCAGGACAACATAAAATCTGGGGCTCTGTGCTTTCTTTCCTTCTGAACAAGTGTTACTGTTTTTGCACAAAAGCGATTCTGCGAAGGAATGTGAACACTTCTGCTTCCCAGGCACAGAGAAGGTGCTAGCAGGGATTCTCTGCCTGCCTTTCCCCAGTGCTCTGCAAGCTCTCCAGGACAACGTAGAATCTGGGGCTCTGTGCTTTCTTTTGTTCTGAACAACTGTTAATGTTTTCTGCACAAAAGCGTTTCTGCGAAGCAATGTGAACAGGCACAGAGAAGGTGCTAGCAGGGAATTCTCTGCCTGCCTTTCCCCAGTGCTCTGAAAGCTCTCCAGGACAACATAGAATCTGGGGCTCTGTGCTTTCTTTCGTTCTGAACAAGTGTTACTGTTTTCTGCACAAAAGCGATTCTGCGAAGCAATGGGAAAACTTCTGCTTCCCAGGCACAGAGAAGGTGCTAGCAGGGATTCTCTGCCTCCCTTTCCCCAGTGCTCTGCAAGCTCTCCAGGACAAAAGCAAATCTGGGGCTCTGTGCTTTCTTTTGTTCTGAACAAGTGTTAGTGTTTTCTGCACAAAAGCGATTCTGCGAAGCAATGTGAACACTTCTGCTTCCCAGGCACAGAGAAGGTGCTAGCAGGGAATTCTCTGCCTGCCTTTCCCCAGTGCTCTGCAAGCTCTCCAGGACAACAGCAAATCTGGGGCTCTGTGCTTTCTTTCCTTCTGAACAAGTGTTACTGTTTTCTGCACAAAAGCGATTCTGTGAAGCAATGTGAACAGGCACAGAGAAGCTGCTAGCAGGGAATTCTCTGCCTGCCTTTCCCCAGTGCTCTGCAAGCTCTCCAGGACAACATAAAATCTGGGGCTCTGTGCTTTCTTTCGTTCTGAACAAGTGTTACTGTTTTCTGCACAAAAGCGATTCTGCGAAGCAGTGTGAACACTTCTGCTTCCCAGGCACAGAGAAGGTGCTAGCAGGGAATTCTCTGCCTGCCTTTCCCCAGTGCTCTGCCAGCTCTCCAGGACAACATAAAATCTGGGGCTCTGTGCTTTCTTTCCTTCTGAACAAGTGTTACTGTTTTCTGCACAAAAGCGATTCTGCGAAGCAATGGGAAAACTTCTGCTTCCCAGGCACAGAGAAGGTGCTAGCAGGGATTCTCTGCCTGCCTTTCCCCAGTGCTCTGCAAGCTCTCCAGGACAACGTAGAATCTGGGGCTCTGTGCTTTCTTTCGTTCTGAACAAGTGTTACTGTTTTCTGCACAAAAGCGATTCTGCGAAGCAGTGTGAACACTTCTGCTTCCCAGGCACAGAGAAGGTGCTAGCAGGGAATTCTCTGCCTGCCTTTCCCCAGTGCTCTGCAAGCTCTCCAGGACAACATAAAATCTGGGGCTCTGTGCTTTCTTTCCTTTTGAACAAGTGTTAGTGTTTTCTGCACAAAAGCGATTCTGCGAAGCAATGTGAACAGGCACAGAGAAGGTGCTAGCAGGGAATTCTCTGCCTGCCTTTCCCCAGTGCTCTGCAAGCTCTCCAGGACAACGTAAAATCTGGGGCTCTGTGCTTTCTTTCGTTCTGAACAAGTGTTACTGTTTTCTGCACAAAAGCGATTCTGCGAAGCAATGTGAACACTTCTGCTTCCCAGGCACAGAGAAGGTGCTAGCAGGGATTCTCTGCCTGCCTTTCCCCAGTGCTCTGCAAGCTCTCCAGGACAACGTAGAATCTGGGGCTCTGTGCTTTCTTTTGTTCTGAACAACTGTTACTGTTTTCTGCACAAAAGCGTTTCTGCGAAGCAATGTGAACAGGCACAGAGAAGGTGCTAGCAGGGAATTCTCTGCCTGCCTTTCCCCAGTGCTCTGAAAGCTCTCCAGGACAACATAGAATCTGGGGCTCTGTGCTTTCTTTCGTTCTGAACAAGTGTTACTGTTTTCTGCACAAAAGCGATTCTGCGAAGCAATGGGAAAACTTCTGCTTCCCAGGCACAGAGAAGGTGCTAGCAGGGATTCTCTGCCTCCCTTTCCCCAGTGCTCTGAAAGCTCTCCAGGACAAAAGCAAATCTGGGGCTCTGTGCTTTCTTTTGTTCTGAACAAGTGTTAGTGTTTTCTGCACAAAAGCGATTCTGCGAAGCAATGTGAACACTTCTGCTTCCCAGGCACAGAGAAGGTGCTAGCAGGGAATTCTCTGCCTGCCTTTCCCCAGTGCTCTGCAAGCTCTCCAGGACAACAGCAAATCTGGGGCTCTGTGCTTTCTTTCCTTCTGAACAAGTGTTACTGTTTTCTGCACAAAAGCGATTCTGCGAAGCAATGTGAACAGGCACAGAGAAGGTGCTAGCAGGGAATTCTCTGCCTGCCTTTCCCCAGTGCTCTGCAAGCTCTCCAGGACAACGTAGAATCTGGGGCTCTGTGCTTTCTTTCGTTCTGAACAAGTGTTACTGTTTTCTGCACAAAAGCGATTCTGCGAAGCAGTGTGAACACTTCTGCTTCCCAGGCACAGAGAAGGTGCTAGCAGGGAATTCTCTGCCTGCCTTTCCCCAGTGCTCTGCAAGCTCTCCAGGACAACGTAGAATCTGGGGCTCTGTGCTTTCTTTCGTTCTGAACAACTGTTACTGTTTTCTGCACAAAAGCGTTTCTGCGAAGCAATGTGAACAGGCACAGAGAAGGTGCTAGCAGGGAATTCTCTGCCTGCCTTTCCCCAGTGCTCTGCAAGCTCTCCAGGACAACATAAAATCTGGGGCTCTGTGCTTTCTTTCCTTCTGAACAAGTGTTACTGTTTTCTGCACAAAAGCGATTCTGCGAAGCAATGTGAACACTTCTGCTTCCCAGGCACAGAGAAGGTGCTAGCAGGGAATTCTCTGCCTGCCTTTCCCCAGTGCTCTGCAAGCTCTCCAGGACAACGTAGAATCTGGGGCTCTGTGCTTTCTTTCGTTCTGAACAAGTGTTACTGTTTTCTGCACAAAAGCGATTCTGCGAAGCAATGTGAACAGGCACAGAGAAGGTGCTAGCAGGGAATTCTCTGCCTGCCTTTCCCCAGTGCTCTGCAAGCTCTCCAGGACAACATAAAATCTGGGGCTCTGTGCTTTCTTTCCTTCTGAACAAGTGTTACTGTTTTCTGCACAAAAGCGATTCTGCGAAGCAATGTGAACACTTCTGCTTCCCAGGCACAGAGAAGGTGCTAGCAGGGAATTCTCTGCCTGCCTTTCCCCAGTGCTCTGCAAGCTCTCCAGGACAACATAAAATCTGGGGCTCTGTGCTTTCTTTCCTTCTGAACAAGTGTTACTGTTTTCTGCACAAAAGCGATTCTGCGAAGCAATGTGAACACTTCTGCTTCCCAGGCACAGAGAAGGTGCTAGCAGGGAATTCTCTGCCTGCCTTTCCCCAGTGCTCTGCCAGCTCTCCAGGACAACATAAAATCTGGGGCTCTGTGCTTTCTTTCCTTCTGAACAAGTGTTACTGTTTTCTGCACAAAAGCGATTCTGCGAAGCAATGGGAACACTTCTGCTTCCCAGGCACAGAGAAGGTGCTAGCAGGGAATTCTCTGCATGCATTTCCGCAGTGCTCTGCAAGCTCTACAGGACAATGTAGAATCTGGGGCTCTGTGCTTTCTTTCGTTCTGAACAAGTGTTACTGTTTTCTGCACAAAAGCGATTCTGCGAAGCAATGGGAAAACTTCTGCTTCCCAGGCACAGAGAAGGTGCTAGCAGGGATTCTCTGCCTGCCTTTCCCCAGTGCTCTGAAAGCTCTCCAGGACAACATAAAATCTGGGGCTCTGTGCTTTCTTTTGTTCTGAACAAGTGTTAGTGTTTTCTGCACAAAAGCGATTCTGCGAAGCAATGTGAACACTTCTGCTTCCCAGGCACAGAGAAGGTGCTAGCAGGGAATTCTCTGCCTGCCTTTCCGCAGTGCTCTGCAAGCTCTCCAGGACAACGTAGAATCTGGGGCTCTGTGCTTTCTTTCGTTCTGAACAAGTGTTACTGTTTTCTGCACAAAAGCGATTCTGCGAAGCAATGTGAACACTTCTGCTTCCCAGGCACAGAGAAGGTGCTAGCAGGGAATTCTCTGCCTGCCTTTCCCCAGTGCACTGCAAGCTCTCCAGGACAACAGCAAATCTGGGGCTCTGTGCTTTCTTTTGTTCTGAACAAGTGTTATTGTTTTCTGCACAAAAGCGATTCTGCGAAGCAATGTGAAGACTTCTGCTTCCCAGGCACAGAGAAGGTGCTAGCAGGGAATTCTCTGCCTGCCTTTCCCCAGTGCTCTGCAAGCTCTCCAGGACAACATAAAATCTGGGGCTCTGTGCTTTCTTTCCTTCTGAACAAGTGTTACTGTTTTCTGCACAAAAGCGATTCTGCCAAGCAATGTGAACACTTCTGCTTCCCAGGCACAGAGAAGGTGCTAGCAGGGAATTCTCTGCCTGCCTTTCCCCAGTGCTCTGCAAGCTCTCCAGGACAACATAAAATCTGGGGCTCTGTGCTTTCTTTCGTTCTGAACAAGTGTTACTGTTTTCTGCACAAAAGCGATTCTGCGAAGCAATGTGAACAGGCACAGAGAAGGTGCTAGCAGGGAATTCTCTGCCTGCCTTTCCCCAGTGCTCTGCAAGCTCTCCAGGATAACATAAAATCTGGGGCTCTGTGCTTTCTTTCGTTCTGAACAAGTGTTACTGTTTTCTGCACAAAAGCGATTCTGCGAAGCAATGTGAACAGGCACAGAGAAGGTGCTAGCAGGGAATTCTCTGCCTGCCTTTCCCCAGTGCTCTGCAAGCTCTCCAGGACAACATAGAATCTGGGGCTCTGTGCTTTCTTCCGTTCTGAACAAGTGTTACTGTTTTCTGCACAAAAGCGATTCTGCGAAGCAGTGTGAACAGGCACAGAGAAGGTGCTAGCAGGGAATTCTCTGCCTGCCTTTCCCCAGTGCTCTGAAAGCTCTCCAGGACAACAGCAAATCTGGGGCTCTGTGCTTTCTTTTGTTCTGAACAAGTGTTAGTGTTTTCTGCACAAAAGCGATTCTGCGAAGCAATGTGAACACTTCTGCTTCCCAGGCACAGAGAAGGTGCTAGCAGGGAATTCTCTGCCTGCCTTTCCCCAGCACTCTGCAAGCTGTCCAGGGCAACATAAAATCTGGGGCTCTGTGCTTCCTTTTGTTCTGAACAAGTGTTAGTGTTTTCTGCACAAAAGCGATTCTGCGAAGCAATGTGAACACTTCTGCTTCCCAGGCACAGAGAAGGTGCTAGCAGGGAATTCTCTGCCTGCCTTTCCCCAGTGCTCTGCAAGCTCTCCAGGACAACATAAAATCTGGGGCTCTGTGCTTTCTTTCGTCTGAACAAGTGTTACTGTTTTCTGCACAAAAGCGATTCTGCGAAGTAATGTGAACAGGCACAGAGAAGGTGCTAGCAGGGAATTCTCTGCCTGCCTTTCCCCAGTGCTCTGCAAGCTCTCCTGGGCAAGAGCGAATCTGGGGCTCTGTGCTTTATTTCCGCCCGAATGTGCATTAATGTCCTCTGCTTTATGGTGCGTTGGTGGATCCTGGGATGCTGAATGGTGGATGTGGATTGGTGGATGTTGGTAAACTGGATTGTGGATCATGGATTGTCAGATGTTGGATGGTAAATGATGGATTGTTGATGATGGATGGTACATATTGGATGGTGGATTGTGGAAATTGGGATGGTGGATGGCGGATAGTTGGTTGTGGGATATTGGAAGGTGGATGGGGGTGGTGGATGTTGAATGGAGGATGGTGTATGGTGTATTGTGGTATAGTGTATGTTGGATGGTTGATGGTAGGAAGTCGGAGGGTGGATAGTGGATTGCTGATTGTGGGATGGTGGATGGTGGATGGTGGATTGTGGGATGGTGGATTGTGGGATAGTAAATTGTGGATGGTGTGAAGGTTGTTGGTGGGAAGGTGGATGGTCGATGGTTGATGTTTAATTGTGGGAACGTGGATGTTGCATGTTGGATGCTGGATTGTGGGATGGTGGATGTTGGATGGTGTGAAGGTGTTTGGTTGTTGGTGGATTGTGGGATGGTGGATGGTTGATGGTTGATGATGGATCATGGAAGGTGGATGGTGGATGGTGGATAGTGGATTGTGGGATGGTGTATGTTGATGGTGGATGGTGGGAATCTGGGTGGGGGATGGTGTTTTGTGGGATGGTGCATTGTGGGGATTTGTAAGGACCTCCTGCGGGGAAATGGGCATGTGAGCAGTCCTGCATATGAGTAAGGCTGGTAAAGCCTCAGTGTTGGCAAGGATGTGATGAAATGACCCTGGAAGAATGAGGAAGAACCCAGGAAGTTAAACAACTTCAGGATGTGGGTTTGGACGGAGGAAGAAGTTTGTACAATGTCGATGTGGCAGTTCTCATTCAATCAGAAGAGAGCTTAAGGAGCATGTGCAAAGCTAACTGTCCAATCAGAGAGAATTCAACCACGTGATTGTATCATGTGATTTTCACCTGCATTATAAAAGGCTTGCTTCACCATAATAAAATTGGCATTGCTTAATCAATCTGGTTGTCCGCATGTCCATCTCTCCCGCATGTGGCTCCCTCTGCAGGGACCCACAGATTCGTACAAGTCTGATGAGGACTCGGTGATGTGCAATCACGGGTGGAAAGCTGGTCGAAACTGTTCCAGACGCTGCCCTGGTGTCTGAAGGAGAGAATCAACGCGCTGTAACTTTAAGGCTCCGTGAGAGGCGGTAGCCAGGGATCTGCCTCTGGCAGTGGCCAGGGAGGAATGGGGTCCACGCTTACTAGAGATGAGCAAGCAGTGGTGAAACTCCTCCAACATATCCTCTCCATGAGAGGGATCAAATATGACAAGTCCAACTTAGAAGGCTTATTAAAGTGGAGCCGAGAGAAAGGACTTATCCCCAGTCCAGGGCTTGTATTTGAAGCCGCTACCTGGGAAGCCATAGGGAAACAGCTATGGGACTCAGTTAGTGATGGAGGAAAGTTGGCAGAAGAAGTGACCGGTTACACCACGCTATGGAAATTAATCCGAGAGACACTACAGGAGATTAGTAGTGAGTGTGCGGCTGCGGCTTCTGCCTCTGCAGCTCTCGGAGCATCTTCTAACTTTGATATATCAGCCACACCGCCGCTGCTGCCGCTACCGCACTGCCCCGGCCACGGCCAGAGGGACGGTCCGGCCCCTTCCCCCACCTCAGCCTCCTCGCCCCGGGGCGACGAGGGAGGGGGCTACTCTCTGCTGCTTGTGGCTCCCGCCACGCTGGGTCAGCCAAAAACTCCGTTTGCCTTATCAATTGTGCCGCCGGGACCGCGGCGAGCAGTGGGGGCTAAATCCAAAACTGCATAATCAGGGGCTGGAAACAGCAGAAGTGTATCTGATGCGAACCGGAAAGGGACTGAGGAGAAACCAAAAGAGGCTAAAGACTCCAATAGTGGGCGGGACACAGATGAGGGCGTGGGTAGCAGGTACTTGTGCCCACCTCTCCCTCCCTCACAAGTCAACGCCACAGAAGAACACACCCCCGCTTCACAAGTTGGCTCTTCAAACACTGAAACTTTACTCCTGCAGCTTGTAAACAGCCTTCAGAAACTGACTGTATCACAGGGAGAGAAGATGAAGCAGAAACCATATACGTTTTCATCAAATACAGGACCACAACCATCTGCTCCTTCTGATCCATCGCTCGAATATTCAGCTCCCGTGCCTGCTACTAATTCCTTCCTCTCGTCATTACCAGAGACGGTGACTGCATCCCCGCCATCTCACCCTGCAACTTCACATCTTTTCTCTTCACAGGTGCAGAGTGCTGATGGAAAGGAAATATTAGAGATGCTATAGTAGAAGGATCTTTTATCCCAGAAAGCATACAAGCATTTCCAGTTTCTTTTAATACTGTTACTGGTGCCAATGAGTGGGATCCCTTAGATTGGAAGCTGCTTGAAAAGGTTAGGGCCTCAGTAGTACAAAATGGTCTCCACCATCAATTAACTATATCTTCTCATCATCATTGTTAATTCCAAAAGATATCGATCAAATAGTGGCAGTTATTTTAACTCCATCTCAAAAAATTATTTGAAAGCACGTGGGTGAAGTTAGCTAACAAACAGGTTCGTCCACGACCACAGGGTGATCCCCTCTATCTTGTCCAAGCACAAATGCTATTGGGTACAGGGCCTTTCGCCACAGTAGATCTACAGGCCAATTTTTCTAACGAAGTGTTACGGTTATCACAGTCAATAGCTAGTCAGGCCCTAATGTCTGTACCTGATACAGAAGGAAAGAAACAGGACAAGTTTGTAACAGTAAAACAAGGACTTAATGAACCTTTTTCAAAATTTGTAGATCATCTTTATGACTCTCTAGAACAACAACCTGACATGACCCAAGAGATGAAGGAAAATATATTTAAGTTAATGGCCTTCAAAAATGCTAATCCATCTACCAAACGGCTGTTAGTGACCCTCCCACATGGAGCATCTGTAGCTGACATGATTGAATTAACCAACAGAGGAATGCAACAGGCTAATGTTGCAGCCTATGCCGCTGCAGTGCATGAAGTGGTTGCACCATTTTTTAACAACTTATTATGAGCCTAGTTATTAATAAGGAGCCTGGCTAGCTCAGTCGGTAGAGCATGGGGCAGAACAAGCCCGCAGAGGACACGGCCACTGTCAGACTCCTGCTGCATATACTCTCTATGAGAGGGATAACTTATAATGAAACTTCTTTACGAAGGTTATTTAAATGGTGCAGAAACCATGGCTATCCTGCTGATATCCTCACCGCCTTTGAGCCAGCAAAATGGGCTGAAATAGGTGAACGGTATAAAACAAAGAAGGGGGAATTTTCTGGATGCACCACATAATCAACTAGCAATGACTTTATATATTCTTAATGGTGTTTTGATGTCTGTAGTGTTTGTCATTTTATGTTGTGTGAGTGATAAGTGTAAGAGGCCTCTTTGTGTGATTGTTTTCTGTGTGTGAGATGCAGCCCAGCTGCAGCTGCGGAGTGTGGAGCTCTCTGACAGAGCACCCAAGTGCCTGCTGGGTCATCGGTGCAGCCTGTTTCTTCGAACTAAGTGTTTCAAGTGTCATAAGGCTCAAGTGTTAGCAAAAAACCTGGAGAGTGCTAACTGGGAAGGACCATATCCCTTGATAACCGGGGGAAGAGGTTATGCTTGTGTCTCCACAGGTCACAGTCCCCACAGGTGATTACCAGCAAGCTGTGTGCAACTACACCTGAGGCGTGAGAGGCAGCTTTTGGTAGACACTCAGGAGACAGCTGTGGGTGCTGTGGATGCCCCTGTGCCAACAGTTCGCGATCTCTTCAGCTGATCATTTAAGCAGAATGTATGGGTAATGCTTGCTATTGCAATAGGACAAAATACACTATCTCAGTCTTTAATCACACCACAGTTGCCAACTCTTTTAAGAGAAAATGCTGACAGTAATTGCAACTTCATGATGAAATAGATAGGCTTACTAGTCACTAGTGAAAGAAGTAGCTTAGACAAAATGTAGTTATTAATAAGGATGAAATGCTATAAGAATGTGTGTATTCACCTTTCTTTGTTTAGCAATATTAAGAATTAAGAAGTCAAGTGTTTAACCTTATTAGAAACTCCCTTGGTTTTCCCCCCTGAGTGGTGGCCAGGCTCTGGGTGGAACCCAACAGGAGGGTGAAATCAGATGTTTCCGCTCAAAGGAAATTGCCAGTTATTTTGGCCTGCTGATTTGGAGGTTGGACCTGCTTGCAGCGATTTTGGATGCCTCACCTACGGATGGACGCATCATGTAGGACTTTCCAGTTTGTGAGGAAGGGCACTCTAAATTCTCGCTGCATCCAGGGTTCCCCAGCAACTGCGGATCTGAATGTTAGCACCCCATTAAGTAAGTGTGCTATTTCATATTTTTCCTTACTGTTTACTTTTGTAGTATTTCATCATATCCCTTAGTTGTGGATACTGCAATTATCTTACTCTAGTAACTGTAACTGCTGTGTTGTTTCTAGCGTTCTGTGAAACTATTTTAAGTATGCTGTGTTTTGAAGCTTGCCTAACCCTTAATTGATGAAGTCTCGAAATAAGTCTTGCAGGTGCAGCTTTACACATCCTCTGAGCAATAGCTAGGAAGAACAGGCCTTGGAAGATAGATAAGAAACTGCTGAGTTATGCCAAGGTAGCGGGCAAAACCAGCAGACAGCTACAACACTGAACTGCGAAAAAGCACTAAGCTGTGAGAAGTTACCATCGTTGTAGGGCGGAATGCGCCAGAGAATATGGAAAATTAGTTCAATTGACCCGTGAAACTAATAATGGACCAGCCTATACCTCTCAAAATTTTTTTTTTTTTTTGTCAACTCTGGGGTATACATCACATCACAGGTATACCACATTCCCCCATGGGGCAAGCCATAGTGGAGAGAGCGCATCAAAACTTGAAAGGCGCTTTTGCAAAAACAAAAAGGGGGAGAGATCTTGGCTGCTGCAGAACCACTTGCAAAAGCGGTGTATGTGTTAAATTACTTACGGCTCACAGGTGATAGGGAGGAACCACCAGTAATAATACATAAGTATGGGTCTGAAATCTGGTATAAGCCAGTGTGGAGATAGTGCTTTTGCTCAGTACAAAGATGTTGCTATAGGAGAGTGGAAAGGACCTGTGGAACTAACAATGACGGGTCGAGGCTATGCCTGTGTTATTACCGATACCGGCACTAGATGGGCTCCATCTCGCTGGGTGCGGCCTTGGAAAGGAGATCAAGTTTGTGATTCTAAGCCTTGTGATGGTTCTGACAGTGACTAATGCTCATCCAGCAAAAGTAGTGTTTCCCCGACCAAACATATGGGTAACTATAGCTAAAGAGACAGGTCAAGAATCCACAAGAATTCATTGGGTTTGTGTCAGACGATAGTTGGGCAAAAATGAAACTTTCACAGGCCAATGACATTGCTCAAATTACCCAGGCCGGCACCAACACCACAACCTTTTGACAAGGTCAACTTATTATGAGCAAAGTATTGTTAAAAGGAGTAATCATTGTAATTATTGTGCTTGCTATTATTTTGCCATGCTTAATTTCTTGTATTAGACAATCGTTGCAGAAAAGCTTGCAAGGAGTTTGGATTGCTCAAAAACAAAAAGAGGGATATGTGGGGATTCTAAAGGATTTCCTGCTAGGAAATCAGCATGTGAGCAATCCTGCATATGAGCAAGACTGGCAAAGCCTCAGCGTCGGCAAGGATGTGATGAGGAGATGACCCTGGAAGAATGAGGAAGAACCCAGGAAGTTAAACAACTTCAGGGTGTTGGTCTGGGCAGAGAAGAAGTTTGTACAATGTTAATGCGGCAGTTCTCATCCAATCAGAAGAGAGCTTAAGGAGCATGTGCGAAGCTAACTGTCCAATCAGAAAGAATTGTACCATGTGATTGTATCTTGTGATTTTCACCTGCATTATAAAAGGCTTGTCCACCATGATAAAGTAGGCATTGCTTAATCACTGTGTGATCATGTGCATAGCTCCCACAGGGAAGTATTTCAGGAGGGGAGTGATTCAGGAGTATTTCAGGGGGTACTATTTTGGTGGGAGCATTTTGGGGGGAGTTTTTCAGGGGGGACTGTTTGTGGGGGAGTATTTCGGGGTGGGAGTATTTTGGGGGGTTGGGGGTGGGTCTTTCGAGTGGACTCTTTCAGGGGAAACTGTTTCAGAGGGGGACTAATTCAGGGGGAGTATTTTGGGGAGACTATTTCGGGGAGAGAATTTCATGGAGAGTCTCACAGTGGAGCAGTTTGAGGGGGAGTATTCCAGGAGCAGTATGTTGGGGGGAGTGTTTTGGGGGGAGTATTTCGGGGGGCAGTGTTACAGGAGCATTATTTTGGGGGGAGCATTTTGGGAGGAAGTATTTCAGGTGAGTGTTTCGGAGAAGGAGTAATTCGAGGGGAGTATTCCAGGAGGGAGTTTTTCAGAGGTGGGGGGTGTGTGTGTGGTATTTCAGGGGGGAGTGTTATGGGTGGGGACTATTTTGGGGGGGAGAGTATTTTGGTGGGACTATTTTGGGTGGGGAGTATTTCAGGGGGGAGTATTTTGGGAGGGGTGGGGGGGGTGGGGGAAATGACTGTTTCAGGGGGATTATGTTGGGGGGGGGGGGGAATTTCAGAGGGGGAGTATTCTGGGAAGAGAGTTTTGGGGGGAGTAATTCAGCGAGAGTGTTTTTGGGGGAGTATTCCAGGGTAGTATTTTGGGGGACAGTGGTTCAGGAGCATTATTTCAGGGGGAGTATTTCAGGTGAGTGTTTTGGGGGAGGAGTATTTTGGGGGGAATATTTTGGAGGGGAGTATTTGGAGAAGAGTATTTTGGGAGGGACTGTTTTGAGGGGTAATATTTCGGGGGGACTATGTTGGGGTGTTAGTGTTTCAGGGGGGAGTATTTTGGGGTTTGGATATTCCCTGACGCATGCTTTTAGCACCGTAAGCCCCTTTGGACTCCTTTTGTCGCAGTCACACTGCTCCCAATATCTCCATTCCCAAAAAGGAACCTTGTTTTTCTTGTCTCTGCTATCTAGGATGCCTCTCGAGACCTTCCTTGTGCTCCACAGAATTTTAGTAGCATGTTGCCTCTCTTTTTATCTCTCTTATTGCTATGAGACTTTTGTGACCCCCCCCTGCTCCCAGTCACCATGTGTCATGAGATGGTCTCTGTGTACCACAGCCCCGTTTTAGCTCTGCAGCGGACGTTGATCCTGTCTCATTTCCTCAGAAACCCATCTGCGGGTTTATGTCTCGGAGGGAGCGTTGTTATCGTCATCCTCTCTGCCGTCTAGAGTGTCTCCACTTGGTCCCCGGCCTCCTGAGGACATCTGTACTGTACTGGAATCCCCTCCAGGCTTCTTCCTTGTGTCCCTGAGACTTCTGTGGTGTCTTGGGCCCAGTCAGGACCCCTCTAGTGGCACAGTGATGCCTATCGGTGTCTTTGAGGTTGCCCTTAGCAGACTTCTAGCTTTGTCGTGGGCCTCAGACTCTTCTCGTTCCCTTAGAGAGTTTCCCCCGTCCATGTCTGTGACCCAGGCCGGTCATTCTGTCCTCTCTTCCCTCTAGCCGTGCCTCTATTACTGCCCTGGGTCTGTGATGACACATTTACCCAGTTGGGATCCTCTCAGGATTTCATGGTCATGTCCCCAGTCCTTTGGATGACTCCCTGGCTCCCTTAGGACAGTTCTGGTCACGATGCCTTCCCGAGACCTTCCTGGTTCTCCGGTTCCATCTTGTAGTGCTTTAGGTGGGGCCATCTTTGAACCACAGAACACTCCTTTGTTCCTCTCTGTTATCTGGGATTCCAGCATTCAGTTCCCGGCCACCCGAGACCACCCCTGCTCTGCTCAGATGATCACCCGAATTCCTCCTTGTCATCTCTGAGCCTTCTTTTGTCCATCGGCCCCCTCAACACCCCTCTCCTCGCAGTCACAATGCCGGCTCAGCTCTTCCTCGATCTCCACTGCAGCTTTTAGCACTCCAGCTCCTTTTCTCTCGTTCTGTCAGAGCCCCCCTTCTTTCTTTGCTACTCAGCGCTCCTTTATCCCTCTCTCTACCATCCAGCATGTCTCCATTTGCTTGTTCTCTCGCTCATCTGTAGTTTGCCTCGATGTCCTCGCTGTGTCTCCGAGCCCTCTTTTCTTACCCTGCCCCTTCCTGATTACTCTCTAGAACAACGTCTTCCATGTCCTTTCACATACTCCACCGCACTCTTGTAGCACCTTGGCTCCCTTTCAATTTTATTATTTTGTGCTCTCCAGAGCTCTCTTCTCTTACTTTTAAGCGTTAAGCATGCCTTCATTCAGCCCCCGCCCCCCTGAGGATGTCTGGACTTTGTTCAATTCCCTTTTGAGTTTGTTGCATCCCCAAGACTTCTTTGGTCTCTCTAATCCCTGTGATAATGCTTCTTGTTTTGCCAGAACCTTTTCTGAAGCCATCTTTGTGTTCCAGAACCGTCTTTTGGTTTTCCACCCTATCACATGTTTTTATTTGGTGTCTGGTATCCCAAAGATGTGTACTGTCAGCTCAGATCTGTTCTGGAGTTTTTCCAGAGAAGACGATCACCTTCATCTATGATCGATGCGTCTCCCGTGGTGTTTTCTGTCATGTTTTGCAATTTCTTTTTGTTCTGGCTACTTAAGTGTTAACTAGGCTGCTTCATACAGCTTCTGATACATTTCTTGCAATTCCATGGTTTTTTGGTCTTTTCTGTCCTCTGGGACTCTTCAGGGCATTAATTGGAGAGACTGTCAAGGTCACTCTGAGTTGTTGGCCATGGACAGTCAATAATTTATATTGCAACCGGTGGTGTTTTTGAGAAGGGATTCTTACAGGATCTAATTCTGCTCTGGTCTTCACTCCTATCCAGAACACATTCTGTTAGAAGTTAGGCAGCATGTGGGATTTATGGCATTTAGCCAACTACTTTCCTACGTAGCTTAGTATGATACCTGTCTTTTTCTATCTATACTCCAGAAAAGCTCAGTTTAATTCCCTACCCAGTCCCATCACTGAATCAATAGAAGTAGTGAAAGAACAGACATTGTTGTTTCCAGGAAGGGTTGTTTTCTTTATTCAGCCTTTTGCGCGCTGTAACCTTAAGGCAGAGGAGAAAACTTGCTGCTGCTCCCCTGGCTGCCTGGATGCCTCTGGGGGTTCGCCCCTCCCCTACCCCAGGTGATTGTGGTCAGGGTGGTGGGTGGGTCCCAGGGTATATGAGCCCCAGGCTCTGGTCAGGGAGCTCCTTTTGCTTCTGGGCTTCTCTGAGGTCAGTGCTCTAGAGGTCCTTGAGTGGGTGGCAGCTTTAGAGCTGTGGAAGCTCTTTGGGCAGGAGTGTTTGGATATTCACAGCAACAGAGGTACCTGTGGGGACAGTGTCAGGACCCGTCAAGGTTCAGCAGCGTATGGAATACGAGGTGCACTGGCATGTAGGGGTTTATTTTCAGGTGAGTAATTTTGTATCAAGAGGTGGTTGGGGGTGTGTGTGTGTTTAAGATGGCTTAATAGCATTGTGTTGCATTTTCCTGGCTTTTCTGACTCGATGGAAGATGCACCGTTGTTTTTTTCCCCTAGTTTTGCTGCATACCATGTCAGTTGTTGATCTCCTCTGTCTCAGTAGGCCCAATGGTGAGAAGATGGAGCACGGGTTGAAGTGAGCATCCTGCATGCACCTGTAGGTGCAGTTTGGGCGTTTCTCAAAAAAGCAGCAGGAATGTAAGGAGCAGTGTCCTTTGGGATATGGGATGGCTCATTGTGTTTTCCCATTGTGCACAGAGCTCCGTGTAGTTTTGTACGGGTGGGCACCTTTGAAGTAGGATGAGTGTCTGAGGTGAGATGGGGTAGTAGAGAGTAGGAGCACGGGCTTGGTGTTTTCACACAAGCACCACCATAATGTTTTTTCTTTTGCTATCATAGGTGCCACAAGCGACGACAGCCATAGCGTCCAATACTGGCAACGGTGTGAAGCAGGTGAGCGGAAAGCAAGATGCTTTTGAGGAGGAGGGTGTTGTGGAAGGGGCTGTGTCGGCTGACACATGCAGTTGTTGTGCAGCTGATGACGAGGAGCCTGGTGTCTGCAGGAATATCCTGGTTAGCTGGTGTGTTTTTTGTGGAAGATGGCTTCAGACCCCCAGCCCCCAGCTCAGTTGAGGGACTGGTGTTTTGGAGAGGGCTCTGGGGCGAGCCCAAGGTTGGGAATTGCAGGGAGGGGTTCTCCAGTCAGCGTAGGGCAGAGGCCTGTCCAGGAGCAGCATCCTTTGGGCTGGGAAAGGGAGCAGGGTACCCTTCTGCATGAAACTGCCCAGTGCTGGGCAGGGCAGTTCCAGCCTATGGCTGTGGTGTTGTGTGGCTTGTGTCTTCTGTTTTCTGTGTCCTAGAGCTTCCTCAGGTCTCGATGTCCCTGTTGCTCTTTGTGCTCAAGTAGCACAGCATGTGCCTCGGGTGCCATCCCTGGGGTCAGGCGTGCCCGTAGTCATTGCAGAATGGTGGCCGGGTGCTTCTTTTATTGCATTACAAGCCTAAAGCATGGATAGGTCTCGGAAGTTTCAGGAGATCAGTCTGCTTTGGCAGCGTTGTTCCAGGCTATGTTAACCTCTCTGACCCTGGGCGGTCCATTTCTGCAAAGAGCTTTTCTGGGAGTTCTTCCCTGCATCCTTACATTCTTAGTTCTTGCAGTGAGGCTTCTTGCACATGCCTCATCCTGGTTGCTCCCACCTGTTTTTGTCTCGGGCCACAACGTTTGGCTCTTCTCAGCCTGCCATGGATTCTTCCTTTTGGCCCCTGAGGTCTTTTCATCCGGCAGCGTCTCTGGCCTGAGGGGGTCATTCCTGGAGAGCTTGTTTTAATGTCTCAGTCACAGCATTTGACTTGTCTGTGTGCAGCGCTGGTCTGTGCCTGTTTGTGTCTGGGTGGGAGCTGTTCTGCCTGGGGGCACAGCAGTGATGGGCAGCAAACGAATAGTCTAAGAATCGAAGGCTGACATGGTGATAAGCCCAGACTTTGTAGGCAGAGGGTGTGCGGCCTGTTTCAGAGCAAGTAGCCTCATATGCAGCAGGCAAGAGTCTTTCTGTAGTGCTGTGCAGAGACACTGGGGATGGCTGGGTTGTGTTTAGTGGCAGGCTGCAGGGAGGATCTAGGTGGTGTACCTCCATGGAAATGAGACCTCTGGAATTGTTCAGCCATCGCTCAGCATCCACGTGACTTGTTTGACACCATTTCTGCAGGTGCAGTGGGGAGACCTGGGCACCAAAGGGCGATGGAGGAGGCGAGCGGAGCGCTGTGAGAAGGTCAGTTGATGTACGGCGTCGGAGGGAAGATGAGAGTGGTGGCTCTATGACCACCCTATAAACGTGTTTTATTTTGGAGGTGTAAAGCAGGATAGTGGCAGCCGAGGGCAGTCGAGCGAGGTGAGCTGGGACTAGCTCAGCAGTTATTTTTCAGGTTCTGTATTGTTGGTGCCATTAGAAGCATCCCTTGCAGTTTCTGTCTTACAGGTGGTACCCAAGCCTCCACAGGACAAGCTGTGACCAGCAGAGGTGGGGTGGGTGAGCACACAAGGTAAAGGAGTGGGAGAGGGTTATGGGTGTGGGCAGGCTGTAGTTTTGGGCAGTATCCCAGCAAGTGGTACTTTGGTTTTTGCAGGTGACGCACGTGGCGTCGGAAGGGTGAAGCCGCTGCGTCATCATAGCTTTTAGTCTTTCACAGCATTTTGTCTCCATCGGTCACTGGGGTGTTATTACCCATCTTTCATCCAGAGTTCTGGCATTATTGTACAGCAGGCCACACCGGGGCATCTGTGTCAGGTGGCCTTGGCATTATTGCATGTACTGTCAGGCGTGTCTTTTGATCTGGCGTTAACTCTAGCCTGTGTGGTAGTCCTGCATCCTTAGGTCCTGTTTGTGGAGCATGTAGATGTGTGTTTGAGGTGGAGCTGCTTTGTGTGTTTGTAGCCATTCCAGATGGGGTGGAATGGCCCAAGCAGGGGATGGTAGTGTGGTGGTGAGCGTGGCCTGTTTGGGTGGAGGTTGTGTAGGCTGGTTTTGGGGATAGACAGTAGTTATCACCAAGCAGGCTCTAGAGTTCCTTCTTCTGTCTGCTGCTGGTGCCATAGGGCCACTGGCATCCCAGAAGCGAATCCTTCCAGGAGATTTGATGGAGTGTACAAATGGAAGCAAAGGAGTGGTGGACGTATTCCTCTGCTCCCAACTGTGGGGGCCTGTGGTGTGGAATCATGTGGAGCGGTGGCGATGGCTTCAGGTGTGTGATGATGCAGTTCCAGGGATGGTTATGGAATTGGGTTGCTCTGCCACTCCGGGAGGTGAAGGTTGGATAGAGTAGATGTTGAATGAGTGTTAGTTTTAGAAGGTATCTATCCTTGTATGTGAGGCTGTCTTTCATTTCAGGGTCTATGGAATGTAGAGGTAGCTCTTCCTGTCTTTCAAAAATAGTAGAGAAACTCTCAAGCGGGGCAATTTCTGTTTCTCCTTGACCTGGTTGATGGTCACCTGGTGCTGGCTGCTCTGTCAGGTGATGTTCATGGCCAGTGTTTGGGTGGAGGTTGGGCTCAGGCTGTGGTGTTTGCAGGCAGGGGGATTTTGGAGGCCTCTGGGAGCTGTGTTGTGAGGAGTGCTGCAGCTGTGGGGCAGAGAACTGTTGCGGTGGGCAGGTGGCGGGTGGGTGAGCTGAGAGTGAGGGGGGGGTTTGTGGGGTAACTGAAGGAGTGCTGTGCTTGGAATGGGTCTCCCTGGGTGTGATTGCTTTATGCATTGGCTTTGTGTTGCAGGTGGAGTTGAGGTTTTTGAGTATTTAGAAAAAAATAATTTAAAAATGTCAGGTGGGGGAGCGAGGGATTTTTTTTTTTGTTTCCCCTGGCTGGGTGTTTTTTCCCCGGTCCCGGCCGCTCTGCGAGGCGATGATCAGCGCCAGTGTTTGGACGCAGAGTGGGTAGGGCTGGGGTTTCTGCAGGCCGGGCAATGTTGGAGGCCTCCCGGGAGCGGTGTTCCTGGTCTCCTGTGTGTCATAGTGGTATTTAAATAGTGATGAATCCAGGTAGGAGAGACATGATGCCAAGAGGAGTGTGTGAAATGAGCATCAGTGCTGGGAGAGGTCATGGGGGTAGGGAAATCTCTCCCCCTTAGGGCTTTAGGGTTTGTGAAGCGCATCAGTCTTGGTGTCCAGTAGGTTCAATCAAGGTGTATTTGCTTTTGGTTCCAAGGTGTATCAAATAGGTAAAAGGTGTTTTGTAATATAGCTTTAGTAAAAGTGTCTTTGCTCTGGTTCTAAGATTTCTTAAGCAAATGAAAGTTATGCTTTAACGTAGCTTCAATAAAGGTATATTTGCTCCTGGTTCTACTGTTATCAAATAAGTAAAAGCTGTTTTGTAATGTAGCTTTAAAAAAAGTGTATTAGTTAGGGTTGATTCCTGTGTGGCTTTTTGGATGTCTGACTTTGACCCTCTTTCTCTCTGTGCATCTCACTTTGTTCCTGTGTCTCCACCTTGCACCCCTTTTTGGCATCTACCTTTTTCTGGCCTATATTTGCCCTCTGGCCTCCAAATTCTCTGGCCTCTACTTGCTTTTGGCCTCCCACCACCTCTTGGCCTCCAATTTTTCCTAGCCTCTACTTTCTTCCCAGCTCTTTTCAGCCTCCCACCCCTTTTTGGCTTCCACATTTCTCTGGCCTCTATTTCCCTTCCACCCTCCCTTTCTGACCTCTGGCAGCTTTTCAGCCCCCTCCTTTATTCTGGCCTTTATGTGCTCTTTGAACTTTGGACCCTTTTCTGCCCACCCAGCCCTTTCCAGTCCCTTTCCCCATTTCGTACTCCACAAGTTTCTGCCCTTTACCTGCCCTTTGGTCTCCACTATTTGCTGGCCTCTGTGTCCCCTTGCCACTCCTGGCATGCAAGGCCAAGGGTTCAGTGCAAACCGGGCTCAAATGTTTGGAGAGGAGCTGTCACAGCTGAAGCTGGAGAGGCCTGAGAAACAGGAAGAAAGTCAAGGCCGCCTGGGCAGCAGCTGCCTCCACTGTGGGAAGAGAGACCCTGCCTCTCTGGGTGAGGAAGGAGCCCTCTTCATAGTCCACAGCGGGCCAGGCCGCCACCGTGCACCCGGGGTCTGCGTGCGTCACCCCAAGCACGGTACGGCTGCATAGTGTGTGAGCGAGCGAGGCTGCGTGTGTAGGACGCCTCGTCTTGTAAGAGCTGAGCGACACCCGCCTATTCGCTGAGGCGGGGGACAGCCAAGGGACTGGAGCTACAGAAGAGGAAGTGAGGAGAGAAGGAGCAAGTAGGATCTGAAGTGGCAAATCTCCCTGGCAGTGCGGAGAGCGACAGCTGTGGTGAGTCCCGGGCCCTCGGGGCCCCATCATCTCTCCTGTGCTTCTTGGGCTCTCTCCTGTCCCCCTCTCTATCCCACACTGCTGTGATATGTTTGGATTCCCTTTACCTCTGCTCTCCTCTCTCTTCTCTCCTGCTCCCTCTCCCTCTCGCTCTCTGTTCTTCTAGCCCTCCCTGTTCCTTTTTCTCTAGATGCCTTTGTCCTGTTCCCTCTCCTACCTTTTTTTTTCTTCCTGTCTTGCTCCTGCAGCCTAGTGCTCTTTATTCCCTTCTCCAGTTCTTTGTCCTGATGGGCATTGGTCTCTTTTCCCCCACAAGTACTCTGGTCTGTTCCCTGGGGTTCTTTATTGTGGGAGTGTTAGCTCTGTGCAGCTGTGGGACACTCAATATGTCAAGAGCCAAATCATGTGTTACTGGTAAATGATTAAGAGGCAAGTCAGCATTGGTCTGTCAGCCCTGCACAGCTGTGGGAGATTCAATACTTAAGAGCCAAGTGGACATGGGCCAGTCAGCTCAGCCAGAGAGCTCAGTTTGGGGAGCTTGGGGAAGGGGGAGAACTCTGCCCAGAAGAACTCCGCTTGGCCAGCCAGGCAGGAACTCTGTCCTGCACTGGTCTGGAGAAGCGCCAGCTCTGCTCTGCGCCAGCCTGGAGAAGTAGCAAGGCTTGGAGGAGAAACAGGCTGTCGAAGAGAGATACCAGGCTGTGTTAGCGTGGTGAAGAAAATGGCAGCACCGAGACTGCCTGTGTGGTATGGAACTGTTTGTGGGATAAGAGTGTTGATGACCATCTAGCTGCTGCTTTGCTTATCATGAAGGAAGAGCTAAGGAAGCGAGAGCATAGCGAGAGCGTAATTATGTATCATTGTAATAATAAAGGATTTTCCTTCTGCACTTCAATGGAGAGTCCGTGCCTCAGTTGCCACACTTTCCCTCTCAGTGCCTGTCTGTGCCACTCCATGTCCTGGCCTTCCTCTCTCCCTGCCTCCTTCTCTTCCTCCCTCCATCCTGTAATCTCGCAGACTGCTGCCCCCCGCAACCTGTTGCTTGCTGTCCCTGTCCTCCACCCTCTTCACTTTGTCCTCTCTCAGACACTTTGCACTGTTCCCTGTCTCAACTCTTGATTGCTTCGCCTCTTGTTCTCTGTCCCTGTCTCTTCTCGTGTCCCTCCTCTCATTCCCTCTGTTGCTCTTGTTGGTTCCAGACCAGCATCCTGCTCTGTGTCCCTCTCCCTTCCGCAGTGGTCTCCTGCTCTCTGGCTCCCTGTCCCTCCCCTACCTTCTACATCCCTCTGGCCTGCCTCCTCTCTTTCCTGATCCCTCTGGCCTGTTTCCCGTCGCTGGCTTGCTGTTCTTTCTCCACCTCCTTGCCTTGCTTCTGTCCCTCTCATCATCTCTTGGTGGCTGCTGTTTCTTTCTCCATCACTGCCTTGCTCTCTGTCCCTTTTCTCTTCTTCTCTCTGTCCTCCATCCTCTCCTGAACACTTTGCCTCTAGAGCCCCACACCACACTCTGTCGCGTTGTTTCCCGCTATCACCCCGTGCCCAGCTCCCTGTCCCATGATTATCATTACACTCTGTGCTGCTCCGTGGCCTTTCCCCTTCACCCTCCAGCCCATCACGGTCTTTTCTTTCTCCCTCTCTCTGTCCTGTTCCCTCTCCCTTTCTCCCTCTCCCCCTTTCTCATCCTCTCCAATCCCTCTGGATTTCACGGTCTCTTGCTCTCCCTCCCACCTTCCTTTCCCCCCACATCTCATTTCTCTCTCTCTCTGTTCTTTCTACTCCCCACTCATCATTATCTCTCTCCCTTGGTCTCGCTCCCTGACCCAGTTTTTCTTCTGCCCTGTCCCTGCAGGACTCCTCATTCCTTTTCTAGTGATTTCTCCATCTCTACTTCACCCACCTCCTCCCACCCCTTTTTGGCTTCCAGCCCTTTTCACACTCACATGCCCGTCACACCTCACACTCTTTTTGACATCTACACTTTTCTGCCTAGATTTGCTCTCCAGCCTCCAATTTCTGTGGCCTCTACTGACCTCTGGCCTCCCACTGCATTTGAGGAGGACGGCGAGGCTGACAACGATGCCGAGGAGGCCGGTGGCGAGGGCGGCGGCAAGGAGGCTGAGAGAGACAGCAGCGATGAGGGCGGCGAGAGCGGCGGCGGCGGCAAGGAGGACTTGATTGTTTTGCCTCTTGTTCTCTGTCCCCATCTCCTCGGCTCACATGCCTCTCACACCTCACACCCCTTTTCTGCATTGACTTTTTTGTGGTGTATAATTTCCCTAGCGCCTTCATTCTTTTTCTCGCCTTTTTTGGCCCCCATTTTTGGCTTCCAGAGTTTTCTGGTCTCTATGTCCCTTCTAGCCTTCCATTCTGAGTTTCTGTAGCCTTTTTGGCCTCTACTTTTTTTTGTCCTTTATGTGGTCTTTGAACTTTATGACCCTTTTTTTATGCACCCATCCCTTTTATGTCTCTCACCCCTTTTAGTCCTCAATAAATTTCTGTTTTCCTTGTGCTGTCTTTTTTTAATCACAATATTTCATTCAAACATCCTTGCGTTGCACAGCCATCCTTTAGGTCTGTAGCAGGCTTTGTATATTTATTGTTCTGAGGCAAGTCTCTGCCTGGCTTTCCCTGTGCTCGGAGCACTATTACCACTTCATGTGCTATAGCTGGTGCTTTCATTTTTTTCCCTATAAACTGAGAACATCTGTATATCATTCAGATCCCCTCTCAAGTACCTCGTTTTGTTTGCCTCTAAGTCCAACTTTCTTCCAACTCTTAGAGAGCACTTGTTACAGTAACTGCCCTTACTGAGGCCATTGTTACGCCACACAGTGCCCTTTGTGGTCTGTAGCCCTCTTTGTGGGACTCGTACTCAGAGACAACCATTGCTCTTGGGTTTTTCTGTGGGCTGGAACACTCTTGCTGTATTCAATGCCATGTCAAGTGTCTCCATGCAGTCGTTCATCCTCTGAGATGTGTACATTGCTGTGACACCTGCTTGGGTTTTGCATTGTGTCCCAGAGTTGCCTTCTGTCTCTGTGTTACTCTCAGCATCATTCTAGTGTTAATGCCTCCTGAGGCCTCCTAATGCTCCGAAGCCCTGTTTTGGTTCTGTAGTGCACTGTGCACCCTATTTGCTCAGTGGGAATATTTCCTGATGCCATATTTCATTTGCAGAACGCTTATGTTGTTTTATATGGTAGGTAGCATCTATGTGTTCAGTTCCTGATCTAGTGAGGACATCTGTAGTATGTTCAAATTGTATCTGGATGACTTGATCATGTTCTTGAGCAGTCTTTTGGATGTTCTGCTGCTCAGAACACGTGTGCAGATGTCATGATGCTTGAAGTCTTCGATATTTCAGGCAGCATGCTTTTAGCAACGTAAGCCCTCTTTGGGTTTGCTTTGTCGCAATTGTGTGCTGTTAATATCTCCATTCCAAAAAGGGAGTGTTGGTTTTTTTTGTCTATGCCATCTAGGATGCGTCTTGAGAACTTCTTTGTGCTCCAGTGAGTTTTGGTAGCACGTTGAGTCTGTTTTGATCTCTGTTTTTTCCTATGAAGATTTTGTGCCCCCTGTGGTCCCAGTCACTGTGTGTCCCAAGATGTTCTTTGAGTACTACCACCCCATTTTAGCTCTCTAGGGGATGTTGATCCTGTCTTGTTTTGTCACAAACCTGTCTGCGGGTTTATGTTTTGGAGGAAGCGGTCTTATTGTCATCCTCTCTGTCGTCTGGGGTGTCTCCATCTGGTCCCAGGCCTCTCAAGGACATCTGTACTATTCTGAAATCTCCTCCAGAGTTCTTCCTTGTGTCCATGAGCATTCTTTGGAGTCTTTGGCCTAGACGACTTGAGAGACAGCCCTATGGAGAACACAGAGAACTGGTTCACGGATGGAAACAGCTATGTCCTAAGTGGTAAAAGATATGCTGGGTATGCTGTTACTACCAGCCAGGAAATAATAGAATCAGGGCATTTGCCCATGAATACCTCTGCGCAAAAGGCAGAAATAATTGCCCTGACCCGCACTTTGGAGTTGGCCCAAGTCAAGGCTGTGAATATCTATATGGACTCAAAATACGCCTTTGGAGTCGTACACGTGCATGGAGCAATTTGGAAAGAGAGGACTATTGAACTCCCAGGATAAAAACATCAGACATGCAAAGGAAATTGAGACTGTTGGAAGCAGTCCAGCTTCCTAAAAAAGTAGCAATCATGCACATCAAGGCACAGCAAAAGGTGAACTCAGATTTGGAGAAGGGAAATGAGCTGGCCGACAGAGAGGCAAAATGAGCAGCCAAAGGAGAGGTAAAAGTAGAAGGAGCTTTAATCCCTGATGGGTGAAGTTCCCTAGAAGGTAAGCCTAATTATATTAAAGAAGATCAAAAACTTATCACAGATCTGGAAGGATCATATAATGAGGAAGGTTGGGCCCTCACCCTGCAAGGAAAGATGGTCATTCCCTCTTACTTAATATGGTCCCCGGTAAGGGAGGAACCTCAGAAAAGACACTGGGGAGCAGAGGCCCTATATAAACATTTAATTAAAGATATCAGAGCTAGAAATTTATATACTACGGTAAGACAAGAGACTCAACAGTGTGATCTTTGCCTCCAGACTAATCCTAAAAATACCCCCAGATTGGAAATGGGCTCAACTGGGAAAGGCAATGCACCTGGGCAACAATGGCAGATTTCTTGGAAGTTCTGAAAAATCAAAGGGGGTATAGATACCTATTGGTATTAACAGATACCTTTTCAGGCTGGCTAGAAGCGTTCCCTACCAGAACCGCCAAATCTCGGGAGGTGACCAGAATATTAATACAAGATATAATATTACACTTTGGGGTTCCAGCAACAATATCTTCTGACAGAGGGCCACGTTTCATTTCAAAGGTGGTGCAACAAATCAGCTGCCATTTAGATATAGATTGGCAGCTTCATACCCCATATCATCCCCAGTCAAGTGGCCAAGTAGAAAAGATGAATCATTTAGTCAAACAGCAGATTGTGAAACTTGGCCAGGAGACTAATTTGGCTTGGCTTCAGTCTCTTCCTGTGGCCCTTCTGTGCATATGAACTAAGCCAAGGGCAAGAGAGGGGTTAAGTCCTTTTGAAATTCTGTACGGATGACCCTATAGCATACAAAAGGGCATATCCATGCAGGCAGGGGATGAGACTGTAACTTCATATCTGCTGGCATTGGGTAAACAGCTCAATAAAATTGGAAAACATGTGTTTGGAACTCAAAGTAGAGGGTTAGATGGACCTGTGCATAATATACAGCCTGGGGATTACGTGTATGTTAAGTCTCTTGCAGAAAAGCCTCTGGAACTGCAATGGGAAGGACCATTCCAAGTACTCCTCACCTCCTTTACGGCAATTAAGATCAAGGAGCAGAGCGCCTGGATCCATCATACCGGAGTGAAGGAGGTCCATAGATCTCCATGGAAGGTTACACAAATTCGGCCAGGAAAATTGAATTTTTCACGATAATCTTGGTCAACATCTATGGTGTTGTAGTAGCATGGAACTAGAATTTCTTTGTAGGCCTTCTTCACGGGATGGCTCAAGGAAATAATTTGTCAGATTGCTGGGTATGCACAGAATTACCAAAATCAGGTCAATTTCCTTTTTCTAGGTATTCCCAAATTTAACATCCCATGGTTTACAAATATGACAGGTTGGGTAGGGGGACCTACCCCTCATGATCTGATGGGAGTATGGAGACCACCTGATGGCAATTATGACAGAACACTGGAGATGCTTATGTCACATGGAAGAAGAATCAGCTTAGGTTTAGGCTGGAATCAAACAAGTACTTTTCTAAGGTGTTAGATCAGGAGTCAGTTTATTAAAGGTAGTAAAAGAATTTATTAATGTCTTAGAAAAGGGGGGGGATTGAGATGAGGAGCTAGGAAATTAAAATAGGATATAGAAATTAGGCACTCAAGAAATGAAGGTGTAACTTAGTTTAGAGATAAAGATGGAAGACTTAGAGATCAAGCTAGAGGCCCATTAGTTAAAAGATAACTAAGATTGAATAGGATAATAGATCATAGTCAATGGGCCAGAGAGCAGAACAATATGGAAACCTTGATTAATGGAAGCTGTGAGGGAACGCTTCCTGATGGAATAGGAAGACAGCCCTAAAAACTGGTCAAAACCAACCCTATGGTCCGGCCTGAGTCCAGGAGGCTACAGAGACTGAGCAAAGAACAGAGGTAAAAAGTTCAACAGTGAGGAAGAGGAGCTACTTCATCTCTGCGATCCCAGCCCACAACCACCAGGACATGCTGCACAGATGCAACTAGGAGGAGACCGGGGCGGAACACATGAAAGACTTTCAGGCTCATTATAATATGAAACAGGGATAGTCATGCATAGGTATAGGCATATTATGAATCTGTGATGCTTTGTAGCATAAAGCCAAGACAAGGTGTCATGAGAGGTGCACATGTTTCTGGTGGAGCGATCCCCCGTGTGCCTCAGCGCTGAATAAACATACCTACTTTATAACCTTATAGGTTGTGGAGTCATGTTTCCACAAGTCACCCCACCCCCTCTCTTCTTTCACTTCCCCCCCCTCCTTGTTCTCCCTTTCTCTCTCTCTCTCTCTCTCTCTCTTTGCTTTCCTCTCCCTGCCTCCTGGTTCCCCCTCTCCCCCCTTGTCACGGTCCACTCGGACACGTGATGGTTCATTTGCTATGATCTGGGAAGTGCAAATTTAAGGGGACCAACACCAAAGGGGATAGCAGTAATCAAACAGTGAAACTTTATTGTGTTGCCTGTGAAGCAGCATGCGATAGTTAGAGATGGATGAAAGAAAGGAGAAAAGTAAAGTTTAGAGAGAGGAGGGAGAGAGGTTATAGTTACCACCGCTGATCTCACAACGTCCTAACGGTCCAGGGTCCAGCTGATGCTGCGTCGTCGATCGTCGTGGTCCTTGGTGGGGAAGTTTCCCATTTTCGTTGTCCAGAAGTCATCTTTTATGCTCAGTAACACACCTTGCTCCTCCTCTGCCTCAGGGGTCTCCGCCCTTCTCAGAATTCAATTATCATATCTCCGCCCTTCTCAAGCGAGGCCATCGCGCGTGCGCAGGGGGGAGTGTCCGAGGTGTGGCCAGTCTTGGAGGCGGGTAGCCTTCGACCAGGAGGTGTGTTCTAATGAAGCAAAGTTCATCTAAGGTTCATGATTTCTTCATCGATGTTATGGCAACAGTCGCGATCCATCTTTTTGACAATGGCTATGCAATTATATCTAACAGCTCCGGCTAGGCCCAGGTACTGAACATTCTTTGTGCTACACGGCTCAGGCACCAAAGAACAGCACTGCACTGCCTGCACCACCCGGTTCAGTACTCAGGAGAACAGCACAGCACTGGCTGTGCCACACAGTTCTGCATTCAGGAGCCTTTGCACCACATTCCACTCCAGGGATCGGCAACTGTGCTCCAAACAGGCCGTAGTCGGGTATCTCACTGTCCATGTCCCTGATGACAATGTTGAGACAATGCTGATCTTCTGACCGACTCTTACACCACCCCGTGGCTCAACATCGTTGTCAGGATGTCAGGATTGCACGATAGTACCATAGTAGAAGAGGAAGAAAGAAAGGAAAAGAAAGGGAGAGAGAGAAGAAAGAAGGGAAGTAACAGCGATAGAACAATCTGCAAAATTAAATTTATGAAATAATTACAATCAAAGCTATTTATATAAGAAAATAATTAATGGGGTTTTAAAACATCAATTGATTTGGGGATCTCCACCTTGGATGGGACATCAAACATATTGTTTGTGTTCAATACAGACATCAAACATGTTAACCGATTCATCATTCTCCAGGTTATGACATATAATACTGCTGTCAAAGCCAAACTGATCAAAACCAATATCAGGACAACCACGATGGGGTGACACAGCTTGTTCAGGATGACTGTAGCAGTAGGCGACCATCTGAAAAGTGTGTCCCACCATCTATATTCTGTATCCTTTTGCACTCTTTCCAAAACTCGGTATATTTCTTTCACATTATGATGAACAGTTATTAAGGTTTTCTGTCCGTTTTCCCTAATTTTTTCCAAAATCTCAATCAAATCCTTGTGTTGTAGTAACTGCTTTACCAAAGTGAGATTCATTCCAATGGGTGTAGGCAGCAATTCGTGAATCAACGTGTAATTAGATTGCAAAAGTTGGTGAGATGTGACCGGGGCCAAATAGGAAAAGTCACATCTGATAATCTCAGTAAAATTACAAACACATAAATTTGAATGATTTTTAGTCTCTACAACTACCTTGCCCACGGATAAAAAATCACAAACAGTCCTCAAACATACACAGCCTTTGCCAATGTATATGAGCACGGTTTCAGGGTTTTCATTAGGATGAATCTCGAAATGACAAATATTTTGTTCAGTATCTAGACAAATATCTTGAGCCTCAATTGCATTGCCTTCACAGATAAATCCTTGTTGTTCTCGTACAATGCAAGATTCCAAATTGATAGTTTGCCATTTTTCATTCACCTTGTGGGCCCATACTCTATGCTCAAAAGGATAGAGTGTAGTTCTGTCGTGGTTCAACCCTAATGCAATGACAGGATAAATTGGGTATAGGGTAGCATTATATATAGTGAGCACAAAGGTTGTGGCTGTGTTTGTGATGGGGTCATAGGTAAAGTTTACCAGGTTCCACCAGGATTGGAGTTCCTTCTCAAAATCAGTGGTACTGTCCCAAATTATTTTCCGAATTTCAGTGGGGAGAGTGCCTTCTTCACCTTCTCTTATAATTGAGGCGGCTACCAACTGCATCCATATTTGAGCCTGGATACAGCTGAGAGCCAAAGAGAGGTTATTCTGGATCACCCCAAGTGCATCTGTAATCAATTCATGGTCCTTTACATTTACCTTTTCCCATTTTGGTAATATATTTGACAACAGCCACTGGTTAGTCCCCAAAACCGATAAAGAAGATCGCAAAGGCTGTTGTAAATTAGTCAAATCACTAATTGAGGTAGCCAATTTGTTCATTATTACCTCTGAATCGATACTATTTAAAACTCCCAATCCTGTTCCCAAAACACCAGTTAGGTCTCTCCGTGTTCTCGTGGAAAGAGTTCGTTTTTGCAGCCAGGTTGTCCATCCCTCGTAAGAAGCCTTTAGGAAGGGTGAGCAAGCTGGCTGAATGTCCAAAACATTGTTTTGCATCAGCAATTCAACTTGTATGAGAGACCATGCCGGGTTAAACAACATTTGTTGTTGGCCCGTATTCCTGATTACATATGGTCCAATTCCAAAAGTTTTTGGGCTAAGCACAAGAGTTGGTTGGGTAGTAGCTACTACAACATCTATTTTGAGTTTTCCCCAGTATTTGGTGTTATTTTTACCACACATAACTTTATGGGAGTACTGTACAGCAGTCAAATTTAGCCAACAAGCTAGGTTTTGATTTTTACACAACAAAATAGGGCCATATGGTCCAGCTCCATAACTGTTTGTGGGTTCAGTGTGGGATTCAGTGATCAATCTGCATCTTATTGCAATGTTATCCCCTTGTACCACCATACTACAGTGGCTAAATTTGGGAGACGGTCTTTGGGATACTGTCCTAGAGTGCTAGTATGCTTGATGGTAGCTTGGGACCATGGCCATTCTGTATTCTTTTGGTTACAGGTTAGTGGTAAGATGCAGAAAAGTACTACCAATCCAATTAAGTGATTCATGTTATTCTTGGTGTCCCTTGGAGTTCTTCTGCAAGAATAAACCAGAACCTGCTTCTCTGAGGCAAAAATTAAAACCAGACAGAAAATTAGAATGATGGGATTATCCAGCAGGTATTTATCCGATGCTCCTTCCCTAGGGCATTGAAGGCTAACCTCCCACTCATTGTGCTCCCAGAAAGGGAGCCATTCAGTACATCCTTTAAACACTGCATAGGAATCAGTGTAAATGTGGACAGGGGAAGCGGTTTGTGCTTCACGCTGGAAAACACTGCATACTGCAATTAATTCTCCTACCTGGGCACTCCCTTCTCCCTCTGTTATTATCTGTTCATCAGTAGTAGTGTGGAGAGCTACTGTCCGGTATTGCCACACTTTTCCTTCTCACTTTGCAGAAGCGTCGGTAAACCAAGCATTCACTGGCTGATCGTGAAAGAAAGGAGGGGCCACCCGAATAACTGAGATAGGTTTGTCTTGGCTGCTGTCCAGACTCTCTGTTTCTTGGACAGCTAAGTTTTTTAAAGCTCCTTCAGTCACTGAGAAAAGGTTACAATAGTGTTCAATCTGGGCATACCACTTTCGTACCAAGGCTCTCTGGGCTACCCCATCAGGAGGAGGGGTCCCGCTAGTGACTGCTTTAATAACCTTGAACAGGCCTCTTAGCACGATTGGTGGTTGGCGTGTGATTTTCTCCACTTCTTCTGAGTGCTTTTGGATCTTTTCTAGGGGAGTTTACAAACCCATGTTCTACAAATGACAGATTATGTTCTGTTGGGTTGCTATGCCTTCAGCTTTTGGTAGTTTCTCCAGTTTTTGGGCCAAAGCGTGGTGAGCTAGTGTAGGGGAATGTTTGTATCCCTGAGCCAGACGGATAAAGGTAAATTGTTGTCCCTCCCATGTAAAAGCCAAACGATCTCTGTCTTCTGGTCGCAAAGGTATCATGAAAAACATATCTTTAACATCTATGGTTGCCATGATTGGATGAGCTTTCTCCTGAATTGTTATTACCAGTTCAGCCATGTTAGGGACTGTGGCAGTTAGAGGCTCTGTGTTAGCATTCAGTCTCCGAAAATCTACTGTAAGCTTCCACTTCTCCTTAGGTTTTTTCACTGGCCACACCGGCGAGTTGAAAGGAGAATGGGTATTTATCACCACTCCTTGCTCCTGAATTTCCTGCATAACTGGTTTGATACCTTCCTTTGTTCGCAGGGGGAGGGGATATTGTTTGACATTGGTTACTTTGCTAAGCGGCAGAGGGGGTGCAGTCTGAGGTAGCCTGATGTTCAGCTGTGGTGTCCCGAAAGTCCACAGCAATCCTTCTGAACCCTTCCACCCCCTTCCTTTAAGAGCATCTTTTAAAAAGTGATTTTCTTCCTCTATCTCTTCCTTTTCCTCTATCTGCTGTATTAACAAGCAAATTATTTTCCCCTTTTCTGCTAACTGCTCTTCCTTCTCTGCTAATTGCTCTTCCAGGTTGGAGATTGTTTTCTGCAAAAGTTGTACCAAATTTTCAAGGGATTCTATGATTTGTTTTTCATGGCTACGCCGCTTATAGCGGTCTTCAATTGCTGCGACCAGGCTGGCTCCAAGGACTGCGCAGATTATCGCTTTGCCTTTACCTGACCGTAATCTAGCCTCATTCTGTATGGAAATCACTCGGTCTGTTACACTCTGTAAATTTGCCCAATTGCCTCGAGCCCACTCTTCTCTGGGTGGGGAGGGTCGAGCTTCATACTTTGCCAAGAGTGCATAGAACGAGTCAAGATTTTTTACTAATGAAGAGTTTTGATAAACATCCTTTTCAGTTATTCTTATTACGAAGGGGCCAAACTCACTTTGGGGACATAAAACTTAGTTACACCACAGACGCAACAACTACTGCGTTGCCCTTTTCTTCCCCGATTGGCTGAAGGGACCAAAATCTACCACAGGGAGGTTAAACTTAGTTGCAGACTTTCTCGGCTTGTCCCTTTCACTTCCCCAGGTAGTCGACCTCATTTATTGAGGACAGTTCCCTCTTTTGCACTAAGAGATCCCTGCACTTGATCCTGATAGACAGAGCCCTCAATTCGAGTTTGGGGTGCAATACACCGAGGCGTGTGTGGTGTGCGGGAATCTCAAATCACCCCCCTTGCTTTCTGGACACCTCTCACCCTTTTGGGTGTAGGGCCAGGTGCGGCTGGAGCGAAATGTTCTTCCCCTGTTACAGACCACACACAACCTGCACCCCCCTGTCTCTCAGGATCCTGTCCGTGACGCCAGTTTAATGTCACAGTCTACTCGGTGGACTCGTGATGGTTCGTTTGCTACGATCTCGGAAGTGCAAATTTAAGGGGACCAACACCAAAGGGGATAGCAGTAATCAAACAGTGAAACTTTATTGTGTTGCCTGTGAAGCAGCATGCGATAGTTAGAGATGGATGAAAGAAAGGAGAAAAGTAAAGTTTAGAGAGAGGAGGGAGAGAGGTTATAGTTACCACCGCTGATCTCACAACGTCCTAACGGTCCAGGGTCCAGCTGATGCTGCGTCGTCGATCGTCGTGGTCCTTGGTGGGGAAGTTTCCCATTTTCGTTGTCCAGAAGTCATCTTTTATGCTCAGTAACACACCTTGCTCCTCCTCTGCCTCAGGGGTCTCCGCCCTTCTCAGAATTCAATTATCATATCTCCGCCCTTCTCAAGCGAGGCCATCGCGCGTGCGCAGGGGGGAGTGTCCGAGGTGTGGCCAGTCTTGGAGGCGGGTAGCCTTCGACCAGGAGGTGTGTTCTAATGAAGCAAAATGTATTATAATGAAGCAAAGTTCATCTAAGGTTCATGATTTCTTCATCGATGTTATGGCAACAGTCGCGATCCATCTTTTTGACAATGGCTATGCAATTATATCTAACAGCTCCGGCTAGGCCCAGGTACTGAACATTCTTTGTGCTACACGGCTCAGGCACCAAAGAACAGCACTGCACTGCCTGCACCACCCGGTTCAGTACTCAGGAGAACAGCACAGCACTGGCTGTGCCACACAGTTCTGCATTCAGGAGCCTTTGCACCACATTCCACTCCAGGGATCGGCAACTGTGCTCCAAACAGGCCGTAGTCGGGTATCTCACTGTCCATGTCCCTGATGACAATGTTGAGACAATGCTGATCTTCTGACCGACTCTTACACTCCCCCCCGCCCCCCACTATCTCTCTCATCTCTCTGTCTCTCTCCTTTATCATCCCCCCCCTCCATTCCCCCTCTCTCTCTCTCTTCTTCTTCATCCCCCGCCGGCGCTCCCCTACCTCCCTCTCTCTCCCCCTCTTGCCCCCTCCCTCTGGCCCTCCCCCCCCGCCTCGCCCTCACCCCCCCTCCCCCCCTCCCTCCCCCCCTCTCCCTCCCACCTCCCTATCCACCCTCCCTCTCCCCTTCCCTCTCCCCCTCCCTCTCCCCCCCTTCCTCTCCCCCCCTTCCTCACCCCCACTCCTCCCCTCCCCCCCTTCCTCAACCCCCCTTCCTCTCCCCCCCTTCCTCTCCCCCCTTCCTCTCCCCCCCTTCCTCTACCCCCCTTCCTCTACCCCCCTTCCACTCCACCCCTCTCTCTCCACACCTCCCCCTCTCCCTTGCCCCCCTCACTCTCCCCCCATTCCTCACCCCCCGTTCCTCACCCCCTCTTCCTCACCCCCCCCTTAATCACCCCCCCTTCCTCTCCCCACCTTCCTCTCCCCACCTTCCTCTCCCCCTTTCCTCTCACCCATTCATCTCCCTCACTTCCTCTCCCCCTCCTCTCCCCCCTTCCTCTCCCCCTACTCCTCTCCCCACCTTACTCTCCCCGCTTCCTCTCCCCCCTTCCTCTCCCCCTCTCCTCAACCCCTCCTCTCCCCACCTCCTCTCCCCAACCTCCTCTCCCCACCTCCTCTCCCCCACTCCCCCCCTACTCTCCCCTCTCATCTCCCCCCATTCCTCTCCCACCTTCCTCTCCCCCCCTTCCCCTCCCCCCCACCTCTCCCCCCCTTCCTCTCAGCCCTTCCTCTCCCGCGCTTCCTATCCCCCCCTCACTCCCAACCTACTATCCACGCCTCCCTCTCCCTCCCTCCCACTCCCCACCTACCTCTCTGCCCACATTCCTCTTCACCCACCTTCCTCTCCCCACCTCCTCTCCCCCACCTCTCTCCCTCCCCTCTCCCCCTCTCATCTCCACATCCCCGCTCCTCCTCTCTCCCTTTTCCACCACCTGCTTCTCGCTCCCTATCCCCCTCTCATCTCCTCTCTATTCCTCTCTCTTTCTGTTTCTTCCTCTGATTTCCTCCTCTCTCTTCTTCCTCTCTCTCCCTCCTCTCTCTCCCTCCTCACTCTCCCTTCTCTCTCTCCCTTCTCTCTCTCCCTCCTGTCTCTCCCTCCTCTCTCTCACATCACTTCTTCCTCTCTCTTCTTCCTCTATGTTCTTTCTCCTCTCTCCATGTTCTCTCTCCTACTCTCTTAATCTCTCTTCCTCTCTCATCTACTCTTCCACTTCTCTCCTCCTCATTTCTCCTCCACCACTCTCTTTCTCCTCTCTCTTCCTCCTCTCTCTCCCTCCTCTCTCCTCCTCTCTCCTCCTCTCTCTTACTCCTCTCTCCTCCTACTCTCTAATCCTCGTCTCTCTTCCTCCTCTCTCTCCCATCTCCCTCTTTCTCCTCTCTTCCACCTCTCTCTTCCTCATCTCTCCTCCTCCTTTCTCTTCCTCCTCTCTCTTCCTCCATGCTCTTCCTCCTCTCTCTTCCTCCTCTGTCTTCCTCCTCTCTCTTCCTCCTCTCTCTTCCTCCACATTCAACCTCCTCTCTCCTCATCCTCTGTCCTTCTCTCTCCTCTTCCTACCTGCCACTACATTTCTCTCTCTTCCTCCTCTCTCTTCCTCCACTCTCATCCTCCTTCCTCCTCATCCTCTATCCCTCTCTCTCCTCTTCCTCCATGCCACTACATTCCTCTCTCTTCCTTCTCTCTCTTCCCCCTCTCTCTTCCTCATCTCTCCTCTTCGTCTCTCCTTCTCCTCTCTCCTCTACCTCTCTCGCCCTCCTCTCTCTTCCTCCTCTCTCCTCCTCCTCTCTCCTCTTCCTCTCTCTTCCTCCTCTCTCTTCCTCCTCTCTCTTCCTCCTCTCTCTTCCTCCTCTCTTTTCCTCCTCTCTCTTCCTTGTCTCTCTTCCTCATCTCTCCTCCTCCACTCTCCTCCTCCTTTCTCCTCTAACTCTCTCACCCTTCTCTCTCTTCCTCCTCTCTCCTCCTCCTCTCTCCTGTTTCTCTCTCTTCCCTCCTCTCTCTTCCTCCTCTCTCTTCCTCCTCTCGCCTCCTCCTCTCTCCTCCTCCTCTGTCCACCTCCTCTCTCTTTCTCCACTGTCTTCCTCCACTCTCCTCCTCCTTTCTCCACGACCTCTATCTTCCTCCTCTCTGTTCCTCCTATCTCCTCTTCCTCTCTGTTCCTCCTCCCTTTTCCTACTCTCTCTTCCTCCTTTCTCCTCTTCCTCTCTCTTCCTCCTCTCTCCTCCTCCTCTCTCCTCTTCCTCTCTCCTCTTCCTCTCTGTTCCTCCTCCCTTTTCCTCCTCTCTCTTCCTCCTCTCTCCTCTTCCTCTCTCTTCCTCCTCTATCGTCTTCTCCCTCTTCCTCCTCTCTCTTACTCCTCTCTCTTCCTCCTCTCTTTTCCTCCTATTTTTTCCTCTATCTTCCTCCTCTCTCTTCCTCCTCTCTCTTCCTCCTTTCTCTTCCCTCCTCTCTTTTCCTCCTCTCTCTCTTCCTCTCTCTTCCTCCTCTCTTCCTCCTCTCTCCTCTTCCTCTCTGTTCCTCCTCCCTTTTCCTCCTCTCTCTTCCTCCTCTCATCCTCTTCCTCTCTCTTCCTCCTCTCTCTTCCTCCTCACTTTTCCTCCTCTCTCCTCCTTCTCTCTGTCCTCCTCTCTTTTTCTCTCTGTTTCCCTACTCTCTCCTTTTCCTCTCTCTTCCTCCTCTCTCTTCCTCCTCTCCCTTCCTCCTCTCTCCTCCTCCACTATCCTCTTCCTCTCTATTCCTCCTCTCTCTGCCTCGTCTCTCGTCCTTCTCTCTCCTCTTCCTCTCTCTTCCTCCTACCTTTTCCTCCTCTCTCTTCCTCCTCTCTTCTCTTCTCTCTCTTACTCCTCTCTCCTCTTCCTCTCTCTTCTTCCTCTCTCTTCCTCCTCTCTCTTCCTCCTCTCTTTTCCTCCTATCTTTCCTCTCTCTTCCTCCTTTCTCCTCTTCCTCAGTCTTCCTCCTCTCTCTTCCTCCTCTCTCCTCTTCCTCTCTCTTCCTCCTCTCTCTTCCTCCTCTCTCCTACTCCTCTCTCCTCTTCCTCTCTATTCCTCCTCCCTTTTCTCCTCTCTCTTCTCCTCTCTCCTCTTCCTCTCTCTTCCTCCTCTCTCCTCCTCCTCTCTCCTCTTCCTCTCTTTTCTCCTCTCTCTTCCTCCTCTCTCCTCTTTCTCTCTGTTCCTTCTCCCTTTTCCTCCTCTCTCTTCATCCTCTCTCCTCTTCCTCTCTCTTCCTCCTCTCTCCTCCTCCTCTCTCCTCTTCCTCTCTCTTCCTCCCTCTCTCTTCCTCCTCTCTCTTCCTCCTCTCTTTTCCTCCTATTTTTCCTCTCTCTTCCTCCTCTCTCTTCCTCCTCTCTCTTCCTCCTTTCTCTTCCTCCTCTCTTTTCCTCCTCTCTCCTCTTAGTCTCTCTCCTCCTTTCTCTTCTTCCTCACTCTTCCTCCTCTCTCTTCCTCCTCTCTCCTCTTCCTCTCTCTTCTCCTCTCTCTTCCTCCTCTCTCCTCTTCCTCTTTGTTCCTCCTCCCTTTTCCTCCTCTCTCTTCATCCTCTCTCCTCTTCCTCTCTCTTCCTCCTCTCTCCTCCTCCTCTCTCCTCTTCCTCTCTCTTCCTCCTCTCTCTTCCTCCTCTCTTTCTTCCTCTCTCCTCCTCCTCTCTCTTCCTCCTCTCTCTTTCTACTCTCTCCTCTTCCTCTCTCTTCCTCCACTCTCTTCCTCCTCTCTCTTTCCTCCTCTCTCCTCTTCCTCTCTGTTCCTCCTCCCATTTCCTCCTCTCTCTTCCTCCTCTCTCCTCTTCCTCTCTCTCCTCCTCTCTTTCCCTCCTCTCTCCTCCTTCTCTCTCTCCTCCTCTCTCTTTCTCCTCTGTTTCCCTACTCTCTCCTTTTCCACTCTCTTCCTCCTCTCTCTTCCTCCTCTCCCTTCCTCCTCTCTCCTCCTCCTCTATCCTCTCCTCTCTATTCCTCCTCTCTCTTCCTCATCTCTCGTCCTCCTCTCTCCTCTCCTCTCTGTTCCTCCTCTCTTTTCCTCCTCTCTATTCCTCCTCTCTTCTCTTCCTCTCTCTTCCTCCTCTCTCCTCCTTCCTCTCTCTTCCTCCTCAATCTTCCTCCTCTCTCTTCCTCCTCTCTTTCCTCCTCCCTTTTCCTCCTCTCTCCTCTTCCTCTCTGTTCCTCCTGCCTTTTCCTCCTCTCTCTTCCTCCTCTCTCCTCTTCCTCTCTCTTCCTCCTCTCTCTTCCTCCTCTCTCTTCCTCCTCTCCTCTCCTCCTCTATTTTTCTCCTATTTTTCCTCTCTCTTCCTCCTCTCTCTTCCTCCTCTCTTTTCCTCCTCTCTCCTCCTTCTCTCTCTTCCTCCTCTCTCTTTGTCCTCTGTATTCCTACTCTCTCCTTTTTCCTCTCTCTTCCTTCTCTCTCTTCCTACTCTCCCTTCCTCTCTCTCCTCCTCCTCTATGCTCTTCCTCTCTATCCTCCTCCTCTCTTCCTCCTCTCTCTTCCTCCTCTCTCCTCTTCCTCTCTGTTCCTCCTCCCTTTTCCTCCTCTCTCTCCTCCCCTCTCTCTCTTCCTCTCTCTTCCTCCTCTCTCCTCTCCTCTTCCTCTCCTTCCTCCTCTCTATCCTCCTCTCTCTTCCTCCTCTCTTTTCCTCCTATTTTTCCTCTCTCTTCTCCTTTATCCTCTCCCTCACTCTTCCTCCTCTCTCTTCCTCCTCTCTCCTTCTTCCTCTCTCTTTCTCCTCTCTTCTTCCTACTCTCTCTTCCTCCTCTCTCCTCCTCTCTCCTCTTCCTCTCTATTCCTCCTCTCTCTTCCTCCTCTCTCTTCCTCCTCTCTCCTCTTCCTCTCTGTTCCTCCTTCCTTTTCCTCCTCTCTCTTCCTCCTCTCTCCTCCTCCTCTCTCCTCTTCCTCTCTATTCCTCCTCTCTCTTCCTCCTCACTCTTCCTCCTCTCTCCTCTTCCTCTCTGTTCCTCGTCCCTTTTCCTCCTCTCTCTTCCTCCTCTCTCCTCTTCCGCTCTCTTCCTCTCTCTCGTCTTCCTCTCTCTTCATCCTCTCTCTTCCTCCTCTCTCTTCCTCCCCTCTTTTCTTCTATTTTTCCTCTCACTTCCTCCTCTCTCTTCCTCCTCTCTCTTCCTCCTCTCTCTTCCCTCCTCTATCTTCCTCCTCTCTCTTCCTCCTCTAGTTTCCTCCTATTTTTCCTCTCTCTTCCTCCTCTCTCTTCCTCCTCTCTTTTCCTCCTCTCTCCTCCTTCTCTCTCTTCCTCCTCTCTCTTTCTCCTCTGTATTCCTACTCTCTCCTTTCCTCTCTCTTCATCCTCTCTCTTCCTCCTCTCTCTTCCTCCCCTCTTTTCCTTCTATTTTTCCTCTCTCTTCCTCCACTCTCTTCTCCTCTCTCTTCCTCCTCTCTCTTCCTCCTCTATCTTCCTCCTCTCTCTTCCTCCTCTATTTTCTCCTATTTTTCCTCTCTCTTCCTCCTCTCTCTTCCTCCTCCCTTTTCCTCCTCTCTCTTCCTCCTCTCTCCTCTTCCGCTCTCTTCCTCCTCTGTCGTCTTCCTCTCTCTTCCTCCACTCTCTTCCTCTCTCTCTTCCTCCTCTCCTTTTCCTCCTATTTTTCCTCTCTCTTCCTCCTCTCTCTTCCTCCTCTCTCTTACTCCTTTCTCTTCCACCTCTCTTTTCCTCCTCTCTCCTCCTTCTCTCTCTTCCTCCTCTCTTTCTCCTCTTTATTCCTCATCTCTCCTTTTCCTCTCTCTTCCTCCTTTCTCTTCTTCCTCACTCTTCCTCCTCTCTCTTCCTCCACTCTCCACTTCCTCTCTCTTCCTCCTCTCTCTTCCTCCACTCTCTTCCTCCTCTCTCCTCTTCCTCTCTGTTCCTCCTCCCTTTTCTTCCTCTCTCTCCTCCTCTCTCTTCCTCCTCTCTCTTCCTCCTCTCTTTCCTCCTCTCTCCTCCTTTCTCTCTCTTCCTCCTCTCTCTTCTCCTCCTTGTTTCCCTACTCTCTCCTTTTCCTCTCTCTTCCTCCTCTCTCTTCCTCCTCTCCCTTCCTTCTCTCTCCTCCTCCTCTATCCTCTTCCTCTCTATTCCTCCTCTCTCTTCCTCGTCTCTCGTCCTCCTCTCTCCTCTTCCTCTCTGTTCTTCCTCTCTCTTCCTCCTCTCTTCTCTTCCTCTCTCTTCCTCCTCTCTCCTCTTCCTCTCTCTTCCTCCTCTCTCTTCCTCCTCTCTCTTCCTCCTCTCTTTTCCTCCTATTTTTCCTCTCTCTTCCTCCTTTCTCCTCTTCCTCACTCTTCCTCCTCTCTCTTCCTCCTCTCTCCTCTTCCTCTCTCTTCCTCCTCTCTCTTCCTCCTCTCTCCTACTCCTCTCTCCTCTTCCTCTCTGTTCCTCCTCCCTTTTCCTCCTCTCTCTTCCTCCTCTCTCCTCTTCCTCTCTCTTCCTCCTCTCTCTTCCTCCTCTCTCCTCTTCCTCTCTCTTCCTCCTCTATCGTCTTCCTCTCTCTTCCTCCTCTCTCCTCCTCCTCTCTCCTCTTCCTCTCTGTTCCTCCTCCCTTTTTCCTCCTCTCTCTTCCTCCTCTCTTCTCTTCCTCTCTCCTCCTCCTCTCTCCTCTTCCTCTCTATTCTCCTCTCTCTTTCTCCTCTCTCTTCCTCCTCTCTCCTCTTCCTCTCTGTTCCTCCTCCCTTTTCCACCTCTCTCTTCCTCCTCTCTCCTCCTCCTCTCTCCTCTTCCTCTCTATTCGTCCTCTCTCTTCCTCCTCACTCTTCCTCCTCTCTCCTCTTCCTCTCTGTTCCTCGTCCCTTTTCCTCCTCTCTCTTCCTCCTCTCTCCTCTTCCGCTCTCTTCCTCCTCTCTCGTCTTCCTTTCTCTTCATCCTCTCTCTTCCTCCTCTCTCTTCCTCCCCTCTTTTCCTTCTATTTTTCCTCTCACTTCCTCCTCTCTCTTCTTCCTCTCTCTTCCTCCTCTCTCTTCCTCCTCTATCTTCCTCCTCTCTCTTCCTCCTCTATTTTCCCTCCTATTTTTCCTCTCTCTTCCTCCTCTCTCTTCCTCCTCTCTTTTCCTCCTCTCTCCTCCTTCTCTCTCTTCCTCTCTCTCTCTTTCTCCTCTGTATTCCTACTCTCTCCTTTTCCTCTCTCTTCATCCTCTCTCTTCCTCCTCTCTCTTCCTCCCCTCTTTTCCTTCTATTTTTCCTCTCTCTTCCTCCTCTCTCTTCCTCCTCTCTCTTCCTCCTCTCTCTTCCTCCTCTATCTTCCTCCTCTCTCTTCCTCCTCTATTTTCCTCCTATTTTTTCCTCTCTCTTCCTCCTCTCTCTTCCTCCTCTCTTTTCCCCCTCTCTCCTCCTTCTCTCTCTTCCTCCTCTCTCTTTCTCCTCTGTATTCCTACTCTCTCCTTTTCCTCTCTCTTCCTCCTCTCTCTTCCTCCTCTCCCTTCTTCCTCCTCTCCTCCTCCTCTATCCTCTTCCCTCTCTATTCCTCCTCTCTCTTCCTCCTCTCTCTTCCTCCTCAGTCCCTCTTCCTCTCTGTTCCTCCTCCCTTTTCCTCCTCTCTCTTCCTCCTGTCTTCTCTTCCTCACTCTTCCTCCTCTCTCTTCCTCCTCTCTCCTCTTCCTCTCTCTTCCTCCTCTCTCTTCCTCCTCTCTCTTCCTCCTCTCTCCTCCTCCTCTCTCTCTCTTCCTCTCTATTCCTCATCTCTCTTCCTCCTCTCTCTTCCTCTCCTTTTCCTCTCTGTTCCTCCTCCCTTTTCCTCCTCTCTCTTCCTCCTCTCTCCTCTTCCGCTCTCTTCCTCCTCTGTCGTCTTCCTCTCTCTTCCTCCACTCTCTTCCTCCTCTCTCTTCCTCCTCTCTTTTCCTCCTATTTTTTCCTCTCTATTCCTCCTCTCTCTTCCTCCTCTCTCTTACTCCTTCTCTTCCTCCTCTCTTTTCCTCCTCTCTCCTCCTTCTCTCTCTTCCTCCTCTCTTTCTCCTCTTTATTCCTCATCTCTCCTTTTCCTCTCTCTTCCTCCTTTCTCTTCTTCCTCACTCTTCCTCCTCTCTCTTCCTCCACTCTCCACTTCCCTCTCTCTTCCTCCTCTCTCTTCCTCCTCTCTCTTCCTCCTCTATCCTCTTCCTCTCTGTTCCTCCTCCCTTTTCCTCCTCTCTATTCCTCCTCTCTCTTCCTCCTCTCTCTTCCTCCTCTCTTTTCCTCCTCTCTCCTCCTTCTCTCTCTTCCTCCTCTCTCTTTCTCCTCTGTTTCCCTACTCTCTCCTTTTCCTCTCTCTTCCTCCTTTCTCCTCTTCCTCAGTCTTCCTCCTCTCTCTTGCTCCTCTCTCCTCTTCCTCTCTCTTCCTCCTCTCTCCTCCTCCTCTCTCCTCTTCCTCTCTCTTCCTCCTCTCTCTTCCTCCTCTTTCTTCCTCCTCTCTCTTCCTCCTCTCTCTTCCTCCTCTCTCCTCTTCCTCTCTGTTCCTCCTCCCTTTTCCTCCTCTCTCTTCCTCCTCTCTCCTCTTCCTCTCTCTTCCTCTCTCTCTTCCTCCTTACTCTTCCTCCTCTCTCCTCCTTCTCTCTCTTCCTCCTCTCTTTCTCCTCTGTATTCCTCATCTCTCCTTTTCCTCTCTCTTCCTCCTTTCTCTTCTTCCTCACTCTTCCTCCTCTCTCTTCCTCCACTCTCCTCTTCCTCTCTCCTCTTCCTCTCTGTTCCTCCTCCCTTTTCCTACTCATTCTTCCTCCTCTCTCCTCTTCCTCTCTCTTCCTCCTCTCTCCTCTTCCTCTCTGTTCCTCCTCCCTTTTCCTCCTCTCTCTTCCCTCCCTCTCTCCTCTTCCTCTCTCTTCCTCCTCTCTCTTCCTCCTCTCTCTTCCTCCTCTCTTCCTCCTCTCTCTCCTCCTCTCTTTTCCTCCTATTTTTCCTCTCTCTTCCTCCTCTCTCTCCTCCTCTCTCCTCTTCCCTCTGTTCCTCCTCCCTTTCCTCCTCTCTCTTCCTCCTCTCTAATCTTCCCTCTCTCTCCCTCCTCTCTCCTCCTCCTCTCTCCTCTTCCTCTCCTCTTCCTCCTTTCTCTCGTCCTCCTCTTTTCCTCCTCTCTCCTCCTTCTCTCTCTTCCTCCTCTCTCTTTCTCCTCTGTATTCCTCCTCTCTCCTTTTCCTCACTCTTCCTCCTTTCTCCTCTTCCTCAGTCCTTCCTCCTCACTCTTCCTCCTCTCTCCTCC